>NW_010535544.1:0-17628 GCF_000687285.1 Phaethon lepturus
GCTGGCTTCACTTGGTTTTGGTTTTGATTTGTTGGGTTTTTTGGGGTTGTTTTGGGTTTTTTTTTTGTGGGATTTTATTTTGGCAGTTTACCCCCGTCGCTATCCCACATCTTGGGCGCCTGGGAGATGTTCATTGGGGCTGAAGTGCAGGTTTTGGCACCCATGCAGGGCAGCTGCAGTGCTGCTGCTGCAGCCCCACTGGCCTGTGGAAAACGGGGCATTGGCCTAGTCCAGTCCACGGATGGACGGCACCTACCCCGTGTTTGGGCTATCCGGTATTAACCTAGCTATGCCCAGCTAAAAAAGGAAAGAACATTTTGTTCCTTTTCCTATTCTTTACCCTTTGAAGTCTCCCAGATGTCAATTCTGCCCCGCTGAGTCATATTCATGTCACTGGTAGGCGTATCCCTCCACGGAGGCTCACAGGATGGCATGATGCAAGGCATTTTTTTTTTTATTTATGTTTTGTGTTTTCGTCGCAATGCATGCCTGAGAAATGAGGGTGGCACCTGAGGCAACGCTTACATGAGTGCAGAGTTAAATATAGGTCATTCGGGAAGGGGCAGTTGCTGTAAAAGGGAAGAATGTTTTGAAAATGTCAGATCCTGTAAGTTAGTAGCTGCGTAGTAACTCTGAAAGTTAGGCTGGTCAGCCAGAAAAAAATCTAGGTCCCAGTTGCCAGGGGACTAACTGAAAAGTTAGTGGATGAAATTGAAATCTGGGTCAAAACATGCCTTGCTGAAGGTCCCCCAGAGGAAGTATGTGGAAGAGAATTTCTTTTAGGTGACTCTTAAACTGGACTCTGAATACCAGGTGCCTCTATGCAGCACCTGCCCTCAGGGCACAGAAGCAACATACCTGCTCTGCGCTAGTTTATCTTCTGTAAGAGAATTTCACCGTTTTTGTCTCTTTGTTAGATGGGACTTCTCATTGAGACTATGTATGTTCATATACAACATATTTTTTAATCTCCTAATCAGAATTAAGTATATACGCCTAGAGAAGATGTTATATAACACCAACACAATAAACAATTGGTTGCAACATGACTATGCAATACGAACCAGCCCTTTTCAAAATTACAGTATAGTCAAAATGCAGATGAAACAAAGATGAGATGAGAAGGAAAAGATTACCATTTGTTAATATGAAGAATATGGCTTCCACATTGCTTCAATATAATTTCAATCTTGTTTCTCCTCCTAAGTACTCCCTTTGCCAAATGAGGACAACCTCTTATGTTAATATGTGGGGTTTTTTCCATTCCGTGGCAGTTAAGATCAAGTCATTTGAAAAGGTTTAGTTTTGACTCTTGTAAAAACAGTTTTCAAAACTAAAGTGAAAAGTAAATTCGTACTGAAGCACAGAGTTTTCATGTTGAAAATATTACACAAGTACTTTTCAACAAATTTAGTGCTATGTTCAAAAACCAAAACTTTCCTCACAAACTGTTTTTGAGGAACTGGCATTTCTTCTTTCAGGAAAGAAGAAAAAGAACAACTTTTACAGTATCCGTTACTGCAGACTGCTCTAGATTAACCTCTCTAATTACTGCTTTTGTGCTTCCTCTGGTACTGGCCTTATGCTTATCCCTGGACCACCAGCCTCTTGCCTTCTCTTCATCTAAGTTGCTACTAATGCACTCTTTTACCTCAAAGTCAGAAACGTGCTGCCTCACCCATAGACACTGTTCAGTCCAGCACAGTACACTCAACAAAAAAATAAAATTAGTTTCCTACTAAGTGATCTCAACTCTTATGATGAGCAGCTTTATTTTACACTGTGAGCTTATAGCTACAATACACTAACATAAGTATATTGCTAGATCTAACTTTATTACTAAAAGCTGAATTTGCAGTCTAAGCCTTCTTTTTGTGCAGATTTATGACCCAGTGGGGATATCTGCTGTGTAGAAATTCACCCGTAGCTCCTCCCTTCATGTCTGAGGTCTGTTCTGTGACTGTCCAAGGTGGAGACAATTACTATTTTTTTAGTGCAAATTTTCTATTTCCATACATAATGTACAAAATGAATTTTCACTAAAAATTAACCTTTAAGCTTACACAAAGAACTAGTTAGAGGTTCGTTAAGGGCTTATAATGTTAATTCTAGGTGGGTCAGAACCAGAAGGAAGACAGGTGGGTGGAGAAGGACAGGTTAGCATAGGAAGAGTTAGCCACCTTATTGCTTAACCGGGTCATCTCAGCTATCTCACATACATATCCTGTGTATCTTCTGTTAGTCCAGCAGCGAAGTAACGGTTCTTGTGCAGAAGAATGGTCGTCCTTGTTGGGAGGTTCACATCTGTGTGTTGCAGCAGACTTAAATGCATCCTGCACCAACCACAACAACATGCAGAGGTATGAAGGCCCCCAAAATGTGCAGAGGAGAGCTCACCATTATCCAAAGCAGTCATTTACTGGTTTTTTTCTGAGGTCCTAACAGTCGTCTGATTTAGGTATTGATGATATCACTAAATAATAGGGGAAGTTGCTCAGGTGCCTGCTAATCCATACAGAATATTTCCACCTGAATGACATGTCGCCATCTTTCTGTCAGCACGAGAAGGATGGCCCTTTCCATTGACATGTATATCTTGAAGATGGCAACAAATATTTAATTATTTAAACACTGTTTTTGTAATCTGATTTAGCACCTCAATCATGCAAAGGGCGGCAGAAGTTTTAGAAGAATCTGAAGAGTACACTGCATTGGAATAAATGTAAATTTACATTTTTGTAATCAAGCCTTTAAAAGCAGAACACGGCTCTTGCTTAACTTACAGAAAAATATTCTCTATATACCTGTAAGAATATGATTTCTTCATTTCAAATGGGGACTTTTTCCTTGGTAAGGTTTGATTGTGCTCCACCAAAGCCAGGAACCAAGATTTTCTTTTTTTTTTTTTAAAGTAAACATCACTTCCAAGGAATCATACATACATATCTTCAAGACTTACTTACACATTCCCTCACCATCAGTGATATTTGACCACTGAAATAAATACACAAGCATAAAGAAAAAAAAGTATTTCTATCACAGCAGGAAGCAGAACGACCGCATCCTGGTCCGCAGAGCACCTAATGCTTGACTGCAGACACAGGGGTAAGCGTTTCAGGGCTTGACCTCACTGTAAGTTCCTACTGCAGAGAAAAAGAAACAAAATAATGTTTGCATCTTGTGATGGGAAAAGCAGTGAGTTCTCTCCCTTTAAAGCCCAGAATCAGGGGGAGGCTGCCTTTGTTTGGTTTTTTTTGACCTCCCCCTCACCCGGTAAGTGCCTGCATCACTTTGCATGTGATGGTTGCTTTCAGATTTGCATGAATGATCTGTGACACAGTAACCATATGTGTAAGAGTTCCCTCACTTTCCCATGTTACTATTTTACAAGATACAATAAACAAATCATTCTTTTCCTCACAATTTCTACAACCTGAGGAAAAAAATGTATATTTTTTAATAACAACACAGATGTGCACCAGCAAAACAAGCATCCTATGAATGAACCACAGGATGTCTTTGAATAGATCGTGTTGAGGATTCTGCCAAAAATAGTTCTGCCAAAAGCAGAATCTTACTCCAAATCGCTGAAAGAACAACAAAGCTCAGGACAACCAGATAAATGTATACTTTTAATGCCTTAATCCCTCCTCTGCAAATCAAAACAATAACTGACTGATTAGTGTACAAGGTTCATCGATTACCATACATACAGGGACAACAGCATCCTCAAAAACATGACAGATATTCACAAACATGATTTACCAGTGCACTGTTACATATCTCTTCAGAGAAACAGAACAATTTCAAGGCATACTGTTTCACATCATTTCTATCCACTTTGAGACTTTTTCTTTTCTTTCCTGCATGTCATGGATGAAGAAAAAGCTTGGTTTTATCTTCCTCCATCACTGCTTCAGAGGACTTTAGAGAAAGGTATAATTCAACATAATAAAGCTACCAGCATATCAAGTAGATCTGTAATTTTGGAGGTTTTTTCTCTCCCCTTTCTTCTTTCTACAGAAATAATGAAAATACTATTTTATTTTCTTTAAAAAGGAGCACAGTTGTGTTTTATTGTTTGGTTGGTTTGGGGTTTTTTTTTTGACATGGTGGAGGCAGTGAGGCTGGCTGAGAGGCCTGGGGGTGCAGTGAAAGGCTGTGGAGTGGCAAGGCAAGAAGGAAAACAGGCAGCATAAATTTCTTTTCTTGTTCCCTCATGGAAACTCATTGCTTAGAACATTTGGCTGAGCTGTGTTTAAATTTAATTTCAGTTGCATTTAAATGCCACCACAAATAGAGTAAATGCTAAAATATGACAGTCTAAACAACTCAACAGTTTCAAAATTAAAACAGACTGAAGTACTTTCAAATATTCTTCCAAGCAGGAAGAAGAAGAGATGTTGAGGTACGCTCTCAACCCTATTTTCTCTGTTAGTGACCTGACTTAACAGACAAAACCCTTGCCGATGGGCACAGCTTAACCCATGCTCTCCCGTAGAGCTCTGTGTAACGCTTTCTGTCCCACCAGCCAACCCGACAGCAGGCTCCACCACCACCGTGCTCCACAAGATCTGCTCCTAGCGCCGGCGGGCTCAGAGTGGACTGTTTACAGGCAGCGTGCTGAGGACTGGCAGGAGAGATGATGAGGTTGCTATAATGAGAGCATCATGTAGTTGCTCATTTTAAAAACAGGTCTAACCGGACAATGCACATAATAACCAAAATTAATGCTGTCCAGCCAGCACTGGCTTCCCTTTCAGTACCTGACCCACTTTAAGATTGTTGGAATAATAACGAAGTCCTTGACAGACTAGGTCAAGTCTCATTTCAAGTGCAAACTCACGTCTCTAATGCACGCTTCTGACAGTCTTGCACAACATGACTGCAAAACACACCGGCAAACTGATGGCCTGTGATTCATCAGCACTGCAGCTTCTCTTGTGGGAGCAGTTGCTGTAACTACTGTACCACCAGCTTCTTTCATACCCTGCGTTGGTCTCTGTCAAAGAAGGACCGCAGCAGTACAATGTAACTGTACAGACGCCCGTGTCCTCGCTACGCTGCTACTGCTAGAAGAGGGGATGTGTCATATTGAGGAAAGGCAGACTCTTGTGTTACAGACCCATTTTCCAGCTGTGAGTCCACTGCCCCACTGTCAAGTGGAGAGTTTTTATAGGCTTTCAGTAGCGTGACAGGAAATTTGGTTGGAGCAAATCTTCCGTGCAATGCTCACATTACTGAAAAAAAAAAAATCGTGCTACAGCAGTTGCAACCAACAGTAAAAGCTGCAATGGTGTGGTTAGACAAATGGTTCAGGTTCAGAGATTTTTCCTACCACATCACAACAATCTGCTCTTAGAGGGGAACAAGTGTGTACCTAGTGTATCAGAAGATGGCCTGAAAGAGCCAGATGCTTCAAAACACTCAAGGCAAATTTTCAGAAAAAAAAAAAAAAAAAAAAAAAAAAGAGTTTCTGTTACAAACCACTGAAGAAAATATGATATAGAAACCCAGGTGAAAGTTAAAACGTCGCGCTGGTACCATCACACTACACAAACACCTACCAAAAGGTTAGGGGGTACCTGATCTTGGTGTATAAAGCACCCACTTGGGAAAGTGGTTTCTGAGAGTACTACCATCTAAATCAGGTAGGAAAAGACAGCTCAACAAAATGGTTGGAAAGTGAAGCAAGATGAAAACCAATGCAACGCCAAAGGTAATTATTCCTTAAAACTATTTACCTACAGATGCGACAGATCCTTCATTATTCAAGCTGTCAAATGAAGCTCAGTAACTTGCTAAATACCAGGCCAGAGTCCAAAGAGGGTGAGTTTTCTCAGGACGAGCTAACACCACTCTCTCCCAGAACAGAAGCTGCAGGTTTCCTGAGGCACTGACTTCAGTACTAACACCATCAGCAGCTCTTGGCACCGTGTGCAGCCGGGGGTGGGTAGCGCAGCTATTTGGTGGTATTCTCTCATCACTTTGCTGTGGCACACACGATGCTGGCGGAGAACGTGTGCTCCGACATAGCTGACAAATTTTTATGAGATCTAGTTTCTTAGTACCAATTCGGTTTCTTTGGGACCGTTGCTTTGAAAGTTGAGGGAGAAACACGTTTCAGAGTTTTCACAGTTACACTCACCAGAGGTTATTTGTGGCTGTTACTGACTTTCATGCCTCAGCTATTTTGATGTTTCCTGTTAGCTAAGTAGGAGAATTGGTCGCCTTGCATACTTAAAATGCCTGTACCTTTGTGGCCTTTTCACATTCAGGTAAAAACTCTAGGTTTCCCACATGGGAATTTCCTCCTCCTAAAATATATGCATCATCTTTAAAGTTACTTCTGCACGGGCGAAGTCTCCAGCCGGCTGGAGTTTGCATGCGTTCCAGGTCCTTCACGCTGCCATAGAAAGCCTTGCGCCGCAAAGCGACTGATCATCAGTCTCGGGCCAGGTATTTACTGGAGAAGCAGCTGTGCCAGTTTAAGATGTGACTGACATCCAGATGTTTGTCATGGCTCCACAGCAGCTGTACAGTCTGCCCTATTGTGTAGCGGATAAGGCTGTATAAAAAGATTGGTATTTAAATTCCAGTGGGAATCAGGGGGGTATGCTCACGCCGCTGCCACCAGCGGGTACTCACCTGAAACGCCGTGAGGAGCGCCCGGCTGCTTTATTCTGACGTCTGAGCTGTACCAGGAGGAGGATAATTTCCAGTTTACGGGTGGGAACGGACGTCTTCAAGTGCCACAAAGCCATTTCTACAATGACCGCAGACTGTAGCCTCAGAGACGGTCATTATTTTAGAGGCTGCCGGTAGACGTTCTCATCCAGACCCGGCTCTGCAGGCTAAAGACGCCAGGCATCCTGAATGGGCATTGCCAGGAACCAGGGCTCTGCCTCTAGCTCCATAAATTGGAATTGTGCTGCTGTTTTCCTAATCTGCCCAAGACAAAGCATGCTGGCTAGTGCAAGCCTGCCTTTGTCAGCTGTTTGAACTAACCCAGTGGAACTTGCCTGACAGAGAGTAGCAGGCATTTCCTCCCCTGGATACACCTTTTTGGCAGAGTTGTGCTGGTGGTAACTCTTGGCTATGGTGAAAATGCAAAACTGGAGGTAGAGGCAGCAAGACTTTCATCAAAGGTGTTTGCAAAGTGGTCATGGCACACGACCACCAAGTAGTTAAGCATGTTGCATTGTACAGCTGTCCCTCTTTTTAGTTCTGCATAAAAAATCTGAAACATCCGTGAAAAATGTAACTGTCCTTCGGCCGTTAAACAGCTCTCAACTCACAAGGTTGAGTTCAATGCAAAAAGTGGTATTTTAACAGATTTTATACCATGACAATAAATTCAGACAAGATGCCTCTTTAAACCATAAGATTATTGCTGCTCTTTTATTACACAGTTATCTAAGGGTCAACAAACAATACTCATATCTGGGACTGGATAAGCACAAAAAAATAGACTTCTACAAAAAAGCTTGCAAATGATGTGGATAAGGCAGGTTATGGGGAAGGTCTGGCGGGAAGGAAGATGTGTTTTCTTGGACTTGCAGCCTAAAAGAAGCCCTAAACCAAATGAGAAAAAAAATTTGCATACTAGATATCTTGAACCTGCTGTGAACACACATGAGATCACATATATATGCATATGTCTCTCATGCAGAGAATCCCATGGGTTTGGTAAATCAGGCCAGCCGAGTCTGGCTTTTTGAACAGTCATGACATGGATGCAAGGTAAGGATAAGCTTTTGATACAAATAATTTATTTCTTTTACCTTTAGAAAATACCTAAATAAATAACGTCCTGGTGAGAGGGCACGGTATGTTAATACTTTGCGGCACAGATCCACTCCCATGAAAAAGCTACAGTTTCTCAAGACATTAAAAGACAAACTGCAAAAAAACCCAAGATCATAAGGGATGAAGAGCTACATATACTAGAATAAAAATGTATATGCAAGACCATTTTTCCCAGGATGGGCATATCAGATGTATGGCAAAATCTTCCTAATATAAATGCAGTGTATATTAACAAAAGTTCATTGTTACTGATGTTACACAAGCCTGCTGTGCTGATAAAAACCCCAAAGATATCTGAACAAACAGTAACAGCTTTTCCAGGTGGTACTCGGGTTGGCAATCGCATTTCTTAGTGTCTCTTTCTGACCCAAATTCTTCCTAGGGATTGAAATCAGCTGTGGCCAGATCTCAAGGCATATTTGGCTCCAGCTACCTGGAGTGTAGGGGTGTTTTATTCACGTCATTATTAAAATCACTACTTCAATTTAAAATCATAGAATCACAGAATGGTTTGGGTTGGAAGGGTCATTTAAAGATTGTCCAGTCCAGCCCCCCCTGCAGTGAGCGGGGACATCTTCAACTCTGTCAGGTTGCTCAGAGCCCCGTCCAACCTGACCTGGAATGGTTCCAGGGATGGGGCATCCACCACCTCTCTGGGCAACCTGTGCTAGTGTGTCACCACCCTCATTGGGAAAAATTTCTTCCTTATATGCAGTCTAAACCTGCCCTCTTTCAGTTTACAGCCGTTACCCCTTGTCCTATCGCAACAGGCCCTGCTAAAAGTCTGTCCCCATCTTTCTTATGAGCCCCCTTTAAGTCCTGGAAGGCTGCAAGAAGGTCTCCCCAGAGCCTTCTCTTCTCCAGGCTGGACAGCCCCAACCCTCTCAGCCTGTCAGGTGTCGGGGTGGCTGAAGTCCCCAGCAGGACGAGAGCCTGCGAGCGCGATGCCTCCTGCAGCTGGAGTAAGAAGGTTTCGTCAGTAGGCTCCCCTTGATCGGGCGACCTGTAGTAGACACCAGCCACAAGGTTCCCTTTGTTGCCTCCGTCTCTGATTCTTACCCATAAGTTTTCAACCTCCTTGTGGCTGTTCTTCCGAGACAGCTCTTCACACTCCCTCCATTTCTTGGTGCAGAGGGGCAACGCCTCCACCCTTCCTTCCTCGCCTGTCCCTTCTGAACAGCCTGTGACCGTCGATAGCTGCACTCCAGTCGTGGGGTTCGTCCCGCTGAGTTTCAGTAACGGCTACGAGGTCGTAGCTTTCTAGCAGCACGGTGGCTTTCAACTCCTCCTGTTTGTTGCCCATGCTGCGTGCATCGGTGTGGAGGCCATGTCACCTTCTTAGAGGAACAGCCCTTAATTCTTTTGAGGTGTTTTATTGGTGTTTCCCTCTTGGTTCCTATTACCTCAGGAGCCCCTGGCTCATCTCCGTAAGACTTCAAGTGTGCTCCACTGTAGCCAGCACATCTCGGAGCAACAGGCTGAGGACTCTCGAATGCTGTTAGAGAGTCTGCAGATTCTGCCCATATAGCGTAAGGCAAGCAATATTCCTCAGGTGAGCTATGCTGCGCCTAGCACTCTTGAAAATAATTTCTTATTGCACATACACGTGATCTTCTTTAATTTGAGCAAACAGCAAGTTTGATACTCCTATAAAGAAAGCCAGAATCTGTAAAACACTTCTGTTTCAGTATGGAGAGAGAATACTGGTAGGAAATTTAAGACAGGCAATAAGAATTGTTTCTGGAATGTAATTTTCTTCTTCTTCTTAGTTCAATGGGATCCTGCCATGTCTAGCTGGGAGTATCGGAATAAAAAAACCCCCTGCAGATTACTTAACTATAATCTCCCTCACCTACTTTTCTGGTACTTCTAATTGAGGAGTTATAACAACTAGGCATGGGCACAAGCTATCATCAGAAACCTTGTCCAACCAATAATACGGATTCATTATTTTCTACTGGTTTCAGGACTGTAGTATAAAAAACAAAAACGAGGCAAAAATACAAAACAATCACAATATTCTGGCAGTTTCAAAATGGTACAATTTCATTTTTTATTTTAATAATTAATTATGATATTAATATAATTAATAAATTAATTAATATTACTTAACATTTACTTCAATTTTACTTTGAAGGCCATCGTAAGGGTTATTTTTGACATCTCAAACATGCAGGACAACTGTATGTATACGCATATATTAGAAACAATTCCCATTCATTTTGCCATGAAAAAGAGTGTTTATTGCTAAGGGTCCAGCCCCTGTTCCCTGAGTCACTGAGCAAAATATTTCCACTGCGTTCAAGAGGTGCAGCAGCAGGGCCAGTCCCTTCCCGGGACGGCTGTCGGAGAAGTACCGGCACGGCGGCAGGCGGCACCCGTGGTCGCTGACTCGCCGGGCGGCCGCGGGGCTTGCTCTCCTGACACCCCTCTCCCCAGACCTCGAGTCCTCCGCTGGGGCGCAGGAGGGGCTCCAGTGTCCTTTTGTTACCCTGCCATCAATCCGACTGCCTTTAAGGAGGCTTTTAATTAACTCGCAAGGGTTTGGGTTCACCTTAGCTAAAGACCTTCAAGAATTCTCTGCCTCTAATACATCCAATTTTATTTCATTTTTGAAATCAAGTAGGCATCTTAGCAGAACAAGAATTTAACCAATGTGTGTGTTAATGAAAAACGTGTGTTAACTGTTAACTGCAAACCTTGTCTCTAGTAGCTGATCGTTCAGGAAAATAAAAGCAAGTAAATTCTAGGATAGCCCCAAGGAGTTTTAGAAATAACAGGAGTAAGGCTTGTGCTATTTTAGCCGTTTCATTGTCTAAATGCTATCGCAGTTTAGCAACTCCTAGACATCAGGCAACAGTTCAGCAAACCTCACTTAGTGTGCAGATTTCTTAAAACCAGGAATGCTGAAGATGTTTTTCTGCCAAATTAGGCAAAGTCAGCCAAATGGAAAGGTGTAAATCCTGTCCTCTTGTGTACGCGGTGCCTCTAGCCATTCTCAGGACCCGGCGGAGATTGAAGCTGCCTGCTGTTAGCAACTAGAAAAAGCAAGAGGCAGAATGCCAGCTGTAAAATTAAACAAAGATCCTTTTCTAGTTAAGTTTTAAAGATATGTGTATTTCTTTCACACCTAGTGCTCTATACTAGGTCAAATTTAAATGAGCAGCTGGAAAAGCACCAAAGACTTATATATACTTACATTGCTAAAAGAAAGACTGCATTTTTGAACACACCCCAAAGATCTATGAAGACATCCCTCGCTCCGTCTCCGGACCAGCTGGACTATTAGGATTTGGGAAGACTTTTGATCAGAGTGGAAGGTCCTAAAGATCATTTCACAAACCCCATCAATCAGCCTAATGCTGGCCCATTTGCTGTAGGAGAAACATGTCTAAAGAATTTTGCAATTAGTTAAAAGAGTGATTCATCTCATTGTAGATTCTCACTCAGGGAGAGCGGCATGGGTTGCTTGGTTGGTTGGTTGGGGGTTTTTTTATTTAATGCTGCTTTCACGTTTCAGAACTGCCCTGACTTCAAGGACTTATCCCAATGAACAGTCAGACATCCAAAAAAGCCCTTATTCAAATACATCTGTTACCCTTAATGACACATTCCAAACACTCCTTCACCATGGGTGAGAGAACAACACATACACAAGCGCATTTCTGAAAGGAAGAGAAATTATTAAGTGACTTGTTTTTTGAAGTTTTGTGTAATGTATAGCTGGTACACCATATACAGGAGCTGTGGTGATACTTACCAGATACACTCGGTGTAAATACTGTAAATACACTACTGGGCTTTTTAAAGAGTGACATAGGATGCTTACTAACAAGAAAATGCGTGTAGATGCCTATGAGAAGAAATGCTATGATATTCCAGAGTTGCTTTGTAGTATTTGTAGGACAGCATCCAGAAAGAAGAGGGGAACATCAAAGTCCAGCTCTGCACGCCTTCGGCCCAACTCCTAAAAAACTGGCTAGGAAGCCAGTATGTTCTGAAGAGGGCTAAATACCTGAAAAAAAATGTGGTGAAATAGATGCAATTCTTTCTATAGGGAAGATTAATGTTCTAGTCGTATCTCTCCAGAACCCAAACCATTAACACTCTCTCTCTCTCTTCATGTCCTCTTCCACTTCTCCTCACCTTCCTAGATATTCACCACCAAAATAAAATAATCCAAGCCACCCTTCCCTGCATAGAAACCTACACACCAACCAATCCTTTACATAACTCTGCCAAGCGCTTTCCGTGTGTGTCAGCATTAGCTTATGACATTATTTTTAGGATTTCCCCTTCTGATCAAAACTCTTCACATCAACCTCCATGGCTTCCTCCTCCTGTGTGCAGCTGCCCCGGCCATCAAGGTCTGTGAAACTGCCACAGCTCTCCTCGCTGCAAAGGCGTGACTTGTGCCGGATGTCCTTCTTTAAAAATAGACTTGCGTGTATATACACAACACATATACACGTGTATCTATCTATCCATCTTTTTATTCTCAGTAGAGAGCTTTCGTTTGCTCACCAACAATGCATAGCGTAAGACCTACCTCCTCATTCATAGTGGCATACATATTACTGACACATATCTTACGGAGGCCTTCTAAACTTGAAACTTAAACATTTAATTAAGAATTAATATGCCTTTCAGGCCTACTTGCACATGAAATCGTTGGCGCCCAGCTGCTGCATGTGGCGAGGCGGTGCCAAGCTGGCTGTCAGATGCACGCGGTGCTTGATCAGACTCATTGCTGACAGGAGCTTCAGCCAAAGTCTCATTTCTGCAGCCATAAGGAAAAAAAGATGTCTGCTTGAGGTTAGCAGGAATTTAAACATTAGAGCAGGATTTTTACTCACAGTGTTTTCTTCTTGCTATTACGTGATGGGTGGATTTTGCCCTGTGTTTTAATGAAGACCTGTGGCAGTGGCAGAAATTGTCATTCAAGGATTTCCCAGGCCTACGAGAATGACTTGGCTTGAAGGATTGTGCATCCAAACACACAGATTACCCAATAAAATCCATTGCTTCCCTGGTGCTCATCAGTCCTAGTCCTATGAATCAAGAGCTCTGTTGGGCAATCCCGCGTCTTAATTGTATTTTGGTGACACGCACAGATTTGAAAGATTCTTTGGGTTTACTTTGACCACAAAGTGCTCTGGTGCTGGGTGGCTGTTCAAACAGCTCTGCCTCATTTGCCCTTTGTCTAAGCATTGTGCAAAGAAATATTTGCAGTGCACAAGAAGATGCAGGGTCATAGGAACAATCCTGAACAGGGGACAGATTTTCAGACAGTTATGCCATAAGCAGTACTTGTCAGAAGAGCCCAAAGCCTGGGCAGCCTGCATGACAGCAGTGACCTTGCTGCTCAGGGCCAGCTGCTGTTTTGGCATCAGAATATTCCATTGCTATTCACATCTCTTATCCCCAAAGCATGGGAACCAAGGCGTTTTGTTGAGGATGTTAGCCTGTGTTAGCAAAACAACCTCAAAAGGCAGTCTAATGTTTCTTACTCAATTAACAATACTCTCACTTTAGGTGTGGAAGCAGGCAATGATACCTCCTCTTTAATGCCCGTACTTAGAGGTGAGGCGAGGGAAGATGTGTTGCCCTGGAAGCCCCAGCAAGTTCCATACACAAAACTGCATTACTATTTTTGGTAGCCGGATGTTGCCAGAGGACAAAATGAGGAATGAAGCTGTTGGCTTAGGGGCAGCGAACAGAAATCTGGTAAGCAGTGGAAGCCAACGTAAGAGTCTGTCGTCTCAGTGGCCAATCCCTTGAAAGACTTGTTGCTGTCGATTTGGGTTGGCTTTACCTGTGATATTCCTTTCTGCACCTCTGCTTTCAGCTGTAGTTAAGCTTACAGTAACTAGCCTATACACGTTACTGGACAGCAGGATTACTGTTGTTTTTAATGTATTACACCATCAGGCAAGCTGTTGGGACAGAACAGCTGGACAAGTTGGAGCTAGCCTCCTCCCAATTAGCTGCTTGGTGGTTCTGCTTCTCAGCTGGAAACTCGCATCTCTCCAGTTTTACATTTGTACTTGCCTATTTCAGTTAACAAAAGAAGGTCCAGAGTACAGATCTGATGGCCAGCAGCTCTGGAGTGACATGCTGGATCACCTGCCCTATACCCCATTGCATGTTGCACTGCTTTTCTCTTTTCCCTTGGGAAAACGTGGACTCCACCATTCACCTGCATTTCAGATATCACTCGTACAAGGCTTTGAAGAGGTGGAACAGCATACCTTGGTAACTGATGTTTACTTTATACAGCGTACAGGCCCATCAAGCAAAAATAAAATAACATTTTAAAACTAATTCACAAATTAGTTTTAATCCATTTCTTACAAACCCCGCTACTGGCAAAGGAGTGTGAGGATGCCTGGTCCTTAGGGCTCCTCACCAGCCTGGCAGTCTTTTCTAGCAGCTTGCACATACTGCACGCTGTGATGGCTATGCTGCGTGGCACAGATTTTCCCAGTCAAGGTTCATTTGCAGTTGGTTTGTTTGCATTGCAGTGCTTCAGAAATACTCAGCTTTCCCTTTCCTAGAAGACTAATACAGAAGCACAGAATCATTAAGGTTGGAAAAGACCTTTAAGAGCATCAAGTCCAACAAGTCCAACCATCAACCCAACACCACCATGCCCACTAAACCATGTCCCGAAGTGCCAGGTCTACTCATTGTTTGAACGGCTCCGGCGATGGTGACTCCACCACCTCCCTGGGCAGCCTGTTCCAGTTCTGTCAGAGTAGGAAAAAGAAAGGAGAAAAGCAAGGGGAAAGCTAGCCAAGCAGCAACAAAGGAGACAAGCAAAGCCACAGCATGCTCCGTGAGGGGCTGCAGGCTCTGCTGTGCGTGCAGCAGAGAGGACAAATTACTCCAACAGCAGTACGTTTCGAAGTGTGCGAATCCTGCACCCTTTGAAACCGTTACACAAACAGATTACAGCGTGCTTGCTGGCCACACAAACCAAATGCTGTCTCCATATTATTCCATGCAGCCAAAGTTAGCATTGTGCCCCTGAACTGTAATTCCTGTTACAGTACAGCTCCTGGTTTACATGTGCATACGCACATCATCCCACTTCACAAATCCCACAGCCAGGTCCCACCCCAGTTCCTGTCCCCCGCTCCACGAAAGCCTGGGACTTGGATTTCCCTTGCTTGCAGCAGCGAATGCAGCAGCCCCGCTCAGGAGAAAAAGCAGCAAAGCAGCGGTGAGGGGTTCGCTGCAGCTGCAAACAATTTTTCAGACGGCTGATGACCTGTCCAGATTTGGGCAGCTCTCTGCTATGTCCATCGTGAGGACGATGCCAGTTTCCGAGTGCGTGACAAATCTACACCCGAGCGTGGGCCACACAGGCACTAACTGGCCAGTCAGGCTCCTACTAGTGGCCTAGAAGCTGAGCTCAAGCTGTTTATCCTGCTTCTTGAACAGCTTTTACAGTCTTTGTCAAGTTCTTGGTTGCCACAAGTAAACTGCTTCATCCAGCTGGGGCAGAACTAGTTCAAGCATAGTAGAGAGGAACATACACGTTCTTATTCTGAACAAAATGGCCTTTCAACAAAATGAGCCTTTCAACAAAAGAATTCATCTTAAAATCATCATCAACTTAAAATAAATACTATTTATTCCCTAGCCTCATTCAAAGGGATATATAAAACCATTTTTGATGAAACCAAGATGGTCCAAGCCAAGAATGGAAAACACCATGTTTGGCAAAACTCATCATCAGAGGAAAAAATCAGTCTCAAGGGGAATTGCTGGAGATATCAAATACATGTAGCTCCACATTTAATAGTAAAAACCTCAAAATCTTAGTTGTATTATATCTTGTATTCATATCAGTGCAAAACCAAGCGCAAATCCAAAATCAGAACAAAGCCTGCTTTTGTCCCCAGATTAACCTGTAAGAGCTATTGGCTACCCACAGTACGTTATGAACAGACCAAAAAGGTGCAGAGCATTTTCAGTAGCTAGGCTGGGCTAGCAAGACCTTTTTTTTTTTTTTACCATTGCTAGCTTACAAAAATGTACTTTCTGTTCCAGAGCGTAATCAGCCACAGCAGAAATCAGACCAATGATTTAGACTTCGGGGTGAATTTTTTTAAACAACTAATGGTAGCTGCTGTGGCTGTATTTGTTCTGATTTGTGAGGGAAGGACCTTCCTGCATTGCAATAGAGATTCATTAAGTAGATATACACAGGGAAGACAGAATACACAATAAAGGGCACCACAGGGATCATTCCTCTGGTTTCTTGGTAGTGTAGAGCTTAGCTCTCCTCCGCTCTGCACATCAGTTCGACAGACTGCGCCTTTCAAGTTTGTTCATCATCGATTGGATGGAAAGGGGTGGTTTGAGGGTGAAGGGAAAATTACGGAGATCTTTTGGTAGTCCTCCGAAGCGATCTGCCAGGGTGACAGCCACTCCCCTGATCACACAATGCTGCCACACGCGTCCCTACCCAGCCCTCCAAGGACAAATGGCTGGCAAGTCAGGTGTTGGTTAGATCATCACCAACACCTACGGTTTCGAAAGGGAGAGATCAGAAAGGAGATTACACGTGTAGGTGGGGACGCAGAAAACACAAGGCTACCTTCAACTACCTCTTTACTACTTGCTATCAGCTAGTCTATATCTGAGTTTCTTCTCCCACCAGCTCACCCTACCACAGACAGGAGGGTGACTTCAATTCTCCAGATAAGCCCTCACCCCTTGCAGAGCCCATTACAACCAATAAAGCCGCTCTAACAAACAACCAGTGCCTATGGCCTTCCTCACTCCTGATCTCCACACTTCTCCCTGTGCAGGAGGAACGGGAGCCTTCATCCCCCTGTGCTTTTGAAGAGCTGGAATCAAGTGCTTCATTCTTTCAGTTTTCCTTTACTAGAATCTGTATTTCTTCCTTAGAATTTACGTTCTTTTCACTCGTTAGCCATCCTTGCTTGGACATTTAAAAACTCCTGGTTCACAGCCCTTCTGCTTGACAAATCTACAGTTTGCGTAGAGCTCCTTAGCTGCCGTTCTCTGCCCTTTGGACCTCTCTTGTATTGCCATCATGGATTTCCACCTGGATCTCCCAGAATAGTTTACTACTCCCTATTTACCGCTCCCTAATTACTTAGAAACTTTACTTCCCTTGCTTAAGCTTGTATACCTCCTCCTTTTCCCAAAGCGCATCGCTGTCAAAGCTCAGGTCCAATTCTTCTTGGGGATCATGGAGCTATAGTCCTCTGAAAACTGAGACCGTGCTGGGCTTGTGCCCCTCCTAAAGCTGTAGAACGGTTTATTCCTATTGACAAAAAGGATATTAAACTTCACCTTTGCACAGAATGAATCCAGGTATTTTCCAAAGACGCCACATGGGATACAGCTCACAGGGTTCAGTTCAAATGAGGAAAGCCAGAGTAAACATGTATTTGTTAATAATGGCATGAGAAATCTGAGCACGCTGTATAATTAATGCTATTGCAAAATATTACTCGGAGGAGTAAAAGCAGCAAGGAAGCGGAATGTTGCATCTAAAGCACCAAGAGAGCATCCGTGGTAAATGGTCCAGTGGGAAAGGGTAGCCAAGGAGAAAGAGAAGTTTCTAGAAGAAAGAAGAAAGAGCTAGAAAGAAAACTAGAAGAGCGAGCTGTTTGAATTGAAACAAGGCAGGATATGATAGGAGCTGGAGCAGAACTCAGACAAGAAGAAAATAGAGCCATCAGTGTATTCAAAAATATTTGCAATTTAGCAGTCACAGGTGTAATTAAGACCCCCCCCCCCCCAAAACCCAAATTCCCCGCTCAAAAGAAAAAACAC
>NW_010535544.1:17659-21773 GCF_000687285.1 Phaethon lepturus
CTGAGTCCACCTCTTAAGAACAAAACCCCCAGATATTTAATATGCCACAATGGAGGAGAGCTGGATCGTAATTTCCAAAAGTAAAGCAGCAATTTCTCACAATATTAAAGCCAAATAAAGCCAGTGCCAACATTTACCAGTCATTGGTAACATTACTGGGGACATGCTTCAAAATTGCTTTGAGTTCTTGAACTGTGCCCTTGGAGTTGTACGAATTACATAGCAGACGACAGGTGACATAAATAGCACCCGAAAGGCCCTCTTTTCAAAGCACGGGGAAGGGAGGCTGAGGGGATGGAGGAGGAATATACCACAGACCCCTCAGATACAACCTGGTTTGACAGCGCAGCCTGCGCCGGCTGGTGTCACGCTCGACGCGAGCACCTTGAAGTTTGTAGTCACTTTTCCAAAGAGCAAGACCCCCGAAAGCGACCAAACAGCTTCAGATGCTAACCTGTTTGAGCTACGTGGCCCGGAGTACAATGCAGATGTAACGGCACGGCACCAAAGATCGATGAGCCTTGGCTTTTACCCATTTTGCATTGTTCTTGGCGGCATTGTTCCAGTCCCCGGGATAACCATGCCGCCTGTGAGCTGCAGCAGAAGCGAGCCTGGCCCAGGCAGTTGAGACAAATGGTTCTTTGTAGCTCGTTGCAGTGATGTTAAAGCTGGAACAAATTTCATTAACTAGCGATCAGAAGCAGAAGTACAAGTAATGAGCTATTTTCTATTTAGAAAACAAAGATATTGGATGCTAGCTCTTGAACGTAAGCAGTGACAGAAGAGGCAAGCTAAAGAAAATACCCAGAGGAAGATGCACAGAGACGTCAAGCAGGAAGGTCCCCGTTCCTCCTCTGCACGACACGTATCCTCACGGATGCAGCCCGGACTTCCCCAGCTCAGAGGAGCGCCCGGGAAGGGAAGCGCCAGGGTGGGTCACGCACGGGGAGAGAGGAACTCCACGGCAGCACACGTGGAAAGCTGGGTGAGACGGAACGATGCCAAAAGCCATCCAGCTCTCGGAGCAAATCCTTCATTTCTTCGATTCCCTCCCCGTCAGTGCGGTAAAGGGCACTTGTCGGTAGGTTTTGGACCCGAGCGGTAACTTTTCCCAACAGTTATGCAAAGCCGATTTAAATACTACTGACCCAGCCTCCCACCTCCAGCTCATCTTAACAGATAACCAGAGGAGCTGGGGTTTTGAAAGCTTTCTGGAGGGTAAAGCCTGCACTAGCACAGTTTCACTGCTGTTGAGTTAGTCTACGTTAAGGACATTTACATTTTGCCCAGGGTCTTCAAAAATAATTCAAATATAACTGTTGGGGTTTTTAAATATGTATTTAAAAAAATGGAGCCATCCAAACTATGCAGGGCAGGATAATCTTCTGTGTTTATTTTTATTCCTAATCTAGACTCTACATCAGCTGTCCTCATGGTTTGGTAGCGTGAAGTACTGGAAGCCTACCAATACATATATATAAAACTTCCTTTTTGATTCCCATTGGTAGAAAGACAGATTCTTTTTCACTTCAAGTCACTAAGAAGTCACTGTGCAGGCTAACTCAAGACAAATGTGAACACATGGTATCTGAACAAGGGACGTGAGGCTGCGTTTGAAGGAAGTATGCTAAAAAGGACCGCGTCCTGGGGGTCTTCAGTAGGAGAGAGTGCTGGCAACCACTCCGAGAAAGGATTCTGTTACTGCTGTGGTATTTTGGGCTCCAGACTGCAATGTTTAGAATGTGCCCTGCTCAGGCGGTTATGGGAGCAGCCCCCCCGCCATGGCAACTAACATATGGCTTTGCATTGTTGCTAATAATCACACAACAGAAAGAAAAAGGAGTAAGGAGGAGGACGTCCTTGCATACACAGACTATGAAAGTCTATGACTGCCTTCTCCAAGGCTGTAACCAGAAGTTATAAATTGCTATATTGCATATTTTCACTTCTCACCTGATTGAAAAAACAGCATATACAGTTTTTGCAGATAGCCCGGTTGTTTTGCCGAACTACCTAGAGCTCAAGGATGCTGTTTAGTGCTAGCTGGGTACAAGTACAACAAAAGGTCAGGGGAAATTGGCTCTTAATATAATTATTTTTGTCAGGTATGGATGGGTATCTTTTTTGCAAGGCCACAGCACCCTCTTTCCGAAGTAATGGACCTTTTGCCACAAAAGAATAGAAGCCACACTTGCTGACAAACTGCGGAAGGTTGCAGAACTCTACAGGGTTAGCAGCACGGTCCTTAGGCTGCTGTTCGGCTTCCGGACTCATCGCTTCCAGCAATTTATAAGGGTCCGATGCACTTGATCAGTAGTCGACCCCATCCTCAGCAGCGGGCAGCGAGGTGGGTGTGGGAGGAAGGGTGGGCTGTGCAGAGGTGAAGCCCACAGGGGACTTTTCAGACACGCTTCAGCTGAAGGCATCCCGTGCCCTCGCAACAGGGACCAGGAGAACACCAGTGCGCGGTTCTGTCTGAACGTACCCCCACCCACCCTTCGTGTTCTGGGAAGGAAGAAACCCTCTGAAACTAAAGACATGCTGCTCCAACCTCTCCTTTACATGCCAAAATACACCTGCTCCGCTGCCCCGATGGCGGGTGGCATTTTGTGTCAATGCCGGGCCGCTGCAACGGGGTCCAGTATAGACTGCGAGACCTGAATGCACCGTGCCAAGGGAGTCCACGACCACCGTCCCAGGAGCACAGCAACGGATTGGGAAGGGGAGTGGTGTTGCCTTCATTTTGCAGAGAGTGGGCTGAGATACAGAAACATGTAGGGTGTTCTGCCTTCCATTCAAGACTGGTGGTTATACGCAGAAATAGCTGTCGATCTCAAAATTCTAGGAAGTACTGATTACTTTGTGCCAAAGGGATAAAGAAATTTTTTAAAGGGTCACATCAGAAGCATACTATGAATGTTTCTCTCTTGCTTTCTGTTCTCTTACTTGGAAAGGCTTCTGTTATCCAGCTAGAGATGATAGAGGTGGCCGAGGGCACATTGTGGGCCATGGACTGCGAAGGGCGAGCAGCCCACAAACAATCCTGACTTGAAGATTCTTTATCCAATTTTCTCACATAACGACAAACAGACCTGGAAAAATAGTAGGATCAATTCAGTAACCAAAGAAGGGCTAAAGCAATAACGATAAATTCAATTCCAGTATGAATTACTTTGTGCAATATAGATTTAGTAAACAGGTATTAATTGAATTTTGGATAGCTTATCTGAATTGCACCTCCAAACCTTTTTGATAGTTGCTAATCTTTTTTACTGAAAATCATTGGATTGCTTATTTAGGTGACACGCATACAATAAGAAAAAGAAAAGACACTAAAGTACTAGAAGATACTAAAATACTTACTTTATGTGCAAATCCCTCCAGTGATTCAGGTTTTATAAACCTGAAGATTAGTTTTATTCGTGTATAACGGAAATTAATTTATAAATTGAAGGCAATAGGCAAACCCCTACCATTCTTAGATGATGTGGTGTTAATTTCTCTTCCATTTCTTTTAGCTTTATCTATCTTCCTGGTTTGTCATTTCTAGTGTCAAGTTATTTGCATTCCTATCAACAGCAGATCTATGCAGGTAGAATTTGCACACAAAACCATCAGTAACCTCGTAGTGAGTGTCCTGGTTTCAGCCAGGGTAGAGTTAATTTTCTTCACAGAAGCTAGCGTGAGGCTGTGTTTTGGATTTGGGATGAGAAAACGTTGATAATGTGCTGATGTTTTGGGTTGTTGCTAAGCAGTCAAGGACGGTCCAGCTTCTTGTGCTGGGCTGCCAGCGAGCAGGCTGGGGGTGCCCGGGGAGCTGGGAGGGGACACAGCCGGGACAGCTGACCCAGGCTGGCCAAAGGGATATTCCCTACCATACGACGTCATGCTCAGTATATAAAGCTGGGACAAAGAAGAAGGAAGGGCTGGAGGGATGTTCGGAGTGATGGCATCTCTCTTCCCAAGAAACCATTACGTGTGACGCAGCCCTGCTTCCCTGGAGATGGCTGAACCCCCGCCTGCCCATGGGGAGTGGGGAATGGATTCCTTGTGTTTCTTTGCTTGCGTGCGCGGCTTTTGCTTTACTTATTAAACTGTCTTTATCTCAAACCAT
>NW_010535544.1:21804-22158 GCF_000687285.1 Phaethon lepturus
AACCATGATATTCCTCACTTTTGCCCTTCCGATTCTCTCCCCGTCCCACCATGGGGGAGTCAGCAAGCAGCTGCGTGGGGTTTAGTTGCCAGCTGGGGCTAAACCACGACAGTGAGTTACATTTGTCTTGATGGCACCGGCAGTCATGAACTCCCAGTCCCATTATTTGCAATTCCCCTGCAGGCTGCTATAAAGCAGCGAGCCCAGCTGTGCGATTGAGACGCCATTTTTAAGAGAACTAAAATAAGGGTGTCTTCACTCTGTTTGGGGGACAGCCGTACATCCGCACGGAAACCAGCTCTGCTGCTCCGGCGGGGAGAGGTTCCCCCCAGGGGCCGCCGGGTGGGCGGCGGG
>NW_010535545.1:0-743 GCF_000687285.1 Phaethon lepturus
CTAGTTTATCAGGATTCTGCACTTGTTCGGGGTGAAGTTCCAAAACACTAGAGGCGCCCACTGTCCGGGCATTTGCCCATGCTGTTCCACATACCCTGCCATTCATAACTATCCAGCCTCAGTGCAGATCTCTGGATGATATTCTTAAATTGCTTGCTAACGTTAGACAAAACCTAAACAATATTCCCCAGAAGTACCAATAGAAGTATTTTAACTACCTAAGGGTTTTCAAGATACTGAAAAGTTATTGTAATGAAGGAAACATCACAGTAGAAGGTAGTAAAGATGCCATTACATATTTCCTCCATAAAAAACCTCTCAGAGGAAGAAGCATTAGTGCTAATTGTCTCCACGAGATGGTACCCAAGATACAGTAATGGCTTTAGTACAGAGCTTAGATACCACATTAAGCTCAAGGTCAGTGTTCTAAAAACAAATCTCCCAGGCAAGATATTACTAATCATTGCAGAGTACAGCAACCTGCAGAAGCCAACACCAATCTTTAACATGTACAGCAAGGACGAGAGCATGATGCAAATCAAATAAACTGATATTGTGACCTGCAACCGTTATTATCTCAAGCCCTTCGTGCCCCACATTGGGTGCCAAAAAGGACTGTCATGGTTTAGCCCCAGCTGGCAACTAAGCACCACACAGCCGCTCACTCACTCCCCCCTCCCCAGGTGGGATGGGGGAGAGAATCAGGAAAATACTCACAGATTGAGATAAAAACAGTTTAATAG
>NW_010535546.1:0-33278 GCF_000687285.1 Phaethon lepturus
TTAGATTTATATTTATAGTCATAGTCATATATATATAATATACACAATATATATTGTATGTTTTTTATGTATATATATAAACCTCTATTTTTAAAACAAAGCTTTTGGTTACCTCTAGTATGAAAATATGTTCATACTTCCCAATAAAATACTTTGTGGAAATTTTCAAGAAAAAAAAGAAATATCGGGACATGCATATATGCAAATGTAATGTAAATGTAAATGTAGGAAATGAACATGTATAGGTATAACATACACATAACAGCCAGATGTGTTATATTTCTGTGGATAGCATTTGAACCAGTCAGAACCATAGGAGAAAAAAAAGAAAAAAAAGATAACCAAACCTATATAATAAGCTTGAAGCAGAAAAGTTTTTTTTTTTAGTATATCCACAATATTATGTTCATCATTATATTAATAATTATATTTATGGTATTATATTCAAGTATTGCAAATTTACTATTAACATTACTGATGTTAAAACAAGAAAAATGGCCAAAGTTCAGTACCAATTTCTCTTGAGTAATCCAACTTATGTTAAAACTTTGTTTAAAGTCTTCTCAAAGAAAATGTTGTCAATAATAAGTGGTAGTCAAACCTTGTATTGTTTAAGATTTATGTTCATTTGACAAACTGTCTAAACTACTTTGTACTTACCTGAAATTCTTATGAAAAAGTCAAGAAGAAAGTCTTGCAAGAAATTTTTTGTGTTTACATTTTTTTTTTCTTTCCTGAGAGATATTGAAGTAGTCTTAATTTTGGCTCTTTTAGAAATAACACAATAATCTTTTAATCTGTGATAAAACCAAAATAAAACACATACAGAAAAACAAAGAAAAAGAAAAAGAAACTGTAACTGAAGTTTCATGTCTCTCTCCCATTCAGGGTTGTGTGTGTGTGTGTGCATTTTTATTTGTTTGTTTTTCAGCCAACAATATTGTTGTGAATTTGAAAAAGCTTTGAGGTTTTTTCAAGTTTATGTTTTGGGTACTGCTTTGAATCATTTTTATTCTCTCACAAATCAGTCATTTTGCTGTTAGGAAATACTGTAGAAGACGCAAGACATTTTACCGAGTACCATGATTTGGAAAAAGGCTTCTTTGTTTTAACACCGAAATAAATGTTTTGGGCTTGTGACAGTACTATCTGTGTTTATGGATTCACATGGAATAGCAGCATAGTGAATTCTCACCAGCTTAAGTGTATGAGCTATGGGACTCACATACTTAATTGTACAAGTTTATAATATTTGGCAAGTAAATTTTACATCAAAAGTCTACAAAATTCCTTGCTGCCAAGTTGTACAAAGAAGAAATAAATTTCATCCATCCCATCCATCTCACAGTTGAACAAAATTGTGCTCACCCTTCCTAGGAGGTCCCAAATGAAACCGTGGGATTAAGGATGCCGAGAGTGAATTTGGCTTGAACGAAGTAAAAAACAAATCTCTTCTTTCACACATGTCTCTGGAAATGACATGGGAAAAGAAATTCAGAGCTGGACAATCTTTCCAGAGAGAACCCTTTGGTGAATAGTAACTATCTGTCATAACTCTGTTTCCTTGAAATTTTTGAATTTGGGGAGTAACCACCAGCCTCCTTCCTTCTGGCCTGACAAATTAGGAATCCCAAGAAGCCAATAAACTGTGAGTTGGGCCATATAATCTCACCCATATATGAGCAACACAAATCGCTCCTATCTAGATGGATCAAACTTAGCTCTGGGAAAGATTTGTATCTAGGTGTCAATTCTGTATCAGGAGGAATCTTTTATTTTTTAGATTGTCAAAAATGTTGGTGAGGTGCTGGTACCTCCTGATAACAATATACAAGGCCCAAACCTTGTCTGGAGTGAGTTGACATAGTTCTGTGGGGAGTACTCTACACCAGCACAGACTTGCCCTGGTGCTCTTGTTCAAGCAGTGTGTCCAGTGTGAGCCTATGATATCGCCCTGGTAAACTGTTAATGCAGCATGGCCTGACATTAATTGGAAAACAAAACCACTGTCATATGTTTTTTTTCTCTCCACTGTCATGGAGAGAAAATGAAAAGAAAATACAGACAGCAGCTTACTAGTGATCAGGAACATTGGACATTAGGAATTTTGTTGAAGCTAGTAATAGTTTCACAATATGGTAGCGATTATTGCTGTTGCTTGCTAAAGTTTTGCTGTTTTGTATTAAAACTGACTCCATTTTTACATTTGCACTGAGCCATGTTTCTACAAAACAATTTTGTTTCAAAAGCTGTGAGATATGACTGAAGGAAAAAACTAATATTTCACTGCCTGAAGAAATAGAGGAATATTTATTTTGCTCTACATTGATGTTTTAATGCATGAAAACACATGTATTTGAAGAATAAGTTTGTTCTGAATGAAGTTCACAAGACAGTTTTTATGACTGGCATGACTATGTATCTAAGAAAAATGAATCATTGAAGGTCCTTTCCAACCTTAGTGATTCTGTGATTCTGTGTGATATATCGTAGACAGAAAGAGAACAGCTGGCAAAGGCTGATGTACCAATAGATAGCAAGACTGAGAGGTAGGTGTTTAATGGTGTGAAAGTATCTCCATAGAACCACAGAATGGCTTGGGTTGGAAGCGACCTTTAAAGGTCATCTAGTCCAATGCCCTCCAAAGTTCCATCCAACCTGACTGTGAATACTTGCAATTATGAGACATCGACAATTTCTGTATTGAGAGAGTGGTCAAACATTGGCACAGGCTGCCCAGGGAGGTGGTGGAATCACCATCCCTGGAAGTGTTCAAAAAACGTGTAGACATGGTACTTCAGGATATGGTTTAGTGGGCATGGTGGTATTGGGTTAGTGGTTGGACTTGATGATCTTAAAGGTCTTTTCCAACCTTAATGATTTGGTGATTCTGTGATAAAAACAATGTATTAAATATCTGTTTGGCAGTGTTTTGCTACATATTTTAACATCAGTCCTAAAACAGAGAAAAAGATGATGCAACAGGTAGAAAATATCATTCTTTTGACAGGAAGTTAAAGTAGCTGTAATAAGAACTAAACTAGACAACAAACGGTGATATGAGTAAAATAAGACATTTTTAAATGTATATCCTAAAAATTATACTTGTTCAGTATAAAGTGCAAATGATAGAAACATTAGGGGGGGTCAGCATAACCTAGTGTTTTCACCTAGGTATCTGATACCTGAACCTATCCAGAAACAGTGAGTTCACATAATCTGCAGCTCATTTGTACATACGAATGTTCTCAGGGTGGGCGTTGTACACCTCAATTTATAGCTCAGGGCGGTAAAGAAGGTGCCAGCTTAGATGTAGCTGGGGCAAGTTTCCCTGAATGTTACATACATGTACTTGTAACAGCAGGTCTGTTTAGAAACACAGTTTTGTTTTTTTGTTTTTATACATAATCCTTAGTTAAATGTGCTAGTTTAATGAAGAGAAAGCTAAGAGGTAGCTTAGTCTGCAAGTACCTGCTTAGGGAACAAATATTTGACAGCTGAAAGTTCTACAATCATTCAAAAAAACCAAAACCAAAACAAAACCAGATTCTGATGGCTGGAAAGTGAAGGAAGATAAATGCAAAAATGGGACACCTACTCTTGTTTTGTTTGTTTGCTTGATTTGTTTAACAGCATAATTAGCTGCCATAACAGCTTTCTGAAGAGATACAGTGGGTGACTGAGTAGTGCAAATTTTTAAACAAAACTCAATGTTTTTCAAAAGTGCATCTCATACCAAGTGAGAATGAATTCAACTATGTGGTATGGTTTGTATTATACAGAAAGTCAAAGCAACAATTCTTTGTGACTTTATAATACCTTAGTCTGTCCTGCCTTACACATACAAGAGTAAACCCTTTCACCGTCAGCTTAGTATATTCTACTTCTTCATTGTCTTAAATTGTGTATTACAAAATAAAAACAGCAAAACCCACAAATTATCTGAAAATGGGATGGCTTGATATCTGTCAAGAGACATAATCTGAGAACACAGCTTTGTAGCACCTTTTGTTCCATTTTATGATTACAAACAGTAATGTAGCATTTTTTTATAAAGTAGAAGTTATGATTGTTGTGGTTTAGCCCCAGCCGGCAGCTAAGCACCACGCAGCCGCTCGCTCACTCCCCCTCCCACAGTGGGGTGGAGGAGAGAATTAGGAAAAAAAAAACTCGTGGGTTGAGATAAACACGGTTTAATAGGACAGAAAGAAAGAAGGGAACAACAATGATAATACCAACACAGGAATGTACAAGAACAAGCGATGCCCAATACAGCAATTGCTCACCACCCCGTGATCGACAGCCCGTCCCCGAGCAGCGATTTCCGCCCCCCGGCCAACTCCAGTTTATGTACTGGGCATGACGTCGTATGGTAGGGAATATCTCTTTGGCCAGCCTGGGTCAGCTGTCCTGGCTGTGTCCCCTCCCAGCTCCCCGAGCACCCCCAGCCTGCTCGCTGGCAGGCCAGCACAAGAAGCTGGACTGTCCTTGGCTGCTCAGCAACAACCCAAAACATCAGCCCATTATCAACAGTTTCTCATCCCAAATCCAAAACACAGTCTCACACTGGATTCTGTGAAGAAAACCAGCTCTATCCTGGCTGAAACCAGGACATGATGTAGGAGAGTTTCTGGTTAATCTAAAATACATCATGTGCATTACTCCATTTCATTCATTTAGCCTGCTGTATTTTATGCATGTCAGTATATATTGTTATATTGCTATTTTTGCTGCAATTTATTCTGAAAATGTGATTTGAAAAATAAGAGTATGTCTTTCTGCAAGTATTGATATTAAACTTCCATGTAGCCAAACAAGCAACCAGCTCTGACACATCTCCATTTGCTGTCCTAGATTTGCCCATACTGAAAAGTGAACCGCAGTGGGTAGCAGGTCATGATATCAAAATGGAGTTGAATATGCTTTTATGAGTACTGCAGATGCAGAATATAATAGAGGTTGCTTTGGTTCAGTGATTCCGCTCAGGTCAAATCCTGCTGTCTCAGCCTTTTCTCTTTTTAATCCATAGAATACTCTTCCCCAAGCAACACAGACTGTAGGCTTTCTTGGCGATATCTCATCTGTATATTTGCAGACGCCCAATAATGTAACCCACCGTGGGCTGCATTCTGGCACCTCTTCCAGAAGGAGCCATCTGTAAACAAAGCCTAGACTTCAAATTTTCCAGGTGTCTGTTAACATATTTGCTGTTCTTCTTCAAAGTACCCTCTGTCTAATGGACTTGTAGCATCTTGGATTCAGCTGCAGACTTTGTAAATATCTATCTTTATGGATTCTATCTCAATCAGATCTAGAAAGATTTTTGTATCTGGCTTGTCCATACCCAGAAGGACCTGTTAGTTTGCTGTGACACATTAGTTTTAAGTCTATTGCAGACAGATGTCTGCTCTTGCGGAGCTAAGATACTTTTTATTACATTACATTTAAGCAGATTTTCTCTGCAAGGGAACTAAATAGCTCCATGAATTCCCACTAAAGAATATCTTCCTTTACACAGGAAGCAAAGGCATGTGTCTATTCCTTAGAAAGGACAGCTGCTTTACCATTTAAAAGTGTTTGGATAGTGAGGGACTGAGATTTTTTAGTTCTCTGCATATGTGGAAAAACACACATCAGAGATAACAGTCACTGTGTAGGTCTCTGTAGCTTTCTTACTCCTAAGCAGTGTGGTTTGTATTAAAAGACAAATAAAGCATGATGCAGGAAGGAGTAAAACCACAATTTCACACCTTTCCCACAATTGTTGTCCCCAGAGGCAGAGACCCCTGATCTTACAGGAGTCATAGTGGTATCTAGGGACAGGGAAAAACTACAGTAGACTTTTGCTTTTTCCAAGATTTTTGTTTTATATTGCTGTCTTTTCAGCAACATTAAATGGAACACCAAAGCCATTTTAAAGCATAGGTACACAGAGAAAGAATTTGGGATGGCATCTGAAAATGACTGAGATAATAGCCAATTTCTGTAGTGAAGCAGGTTTATGCATGGTTTGCTCCACTTCTATGTGGAGTATACTTGCATGCAAAAAAGGTGATTTGTGTTAAGCTGGACCTGAGGCTTCCTCAGGAGTTAAGTTTGTAACACATGATGAAATGTGTTAATGTTACAAACACAATGAACCAATGATGCATTGTCTAGGGAGGCTCCGTTCATGAAAACAATGCTTCAGATACAATTATCATTTCAGCAGCAGGTCACAAGTGGCTTATTAGCGTTTCTTAGGGTTTTAATTTTTAGGCAGTTAAAGAAAGAAATTTCAGCAGAGTTTTTCTGTTTGTTTGTTTTGTGTTGGACTTTTTTTTTTTTGGTGTAAAAAAAGTTCTCATTTGATTTGCTTAAATTGTTTTTTATATTAAAAAAAGAGAGAAAGACTATGTTTTGGAAAATATTAATGTATTTTTTTGTCATCTTGCTCTAATTAATCTTTAACATTATGAAATTGGTCAACAGTGTATCTATGGTAACCAAATTACTTGAAGGAGCTGT
This sequence comes from Phaethon lepturus, assembly GCF_000687285.1. Taxonomy (NCBI): domain Eukaryota; kingdom Metazoa; phylum Chordata; class Aves; order Phaethontiformes; family Phaethontidae; genus Phaethon; species Phaethon lepturus. The sequence goes on from NW_010535546.1 coordinate 6,508, forward strand.
ATGTTAAAAGAAAGAATAATGAATATGAACTGACCATTTTCAAAAGTGTTCCTCTTAACACATGTGAATCAAGTCCTTGGAGAAATCTACATTCTGTTCCTTTTATTGCAGCTCGCTCTACTCACCTTGCTGCCCCATAGTTCTTTTTTCTTGTCTAATCTGACATCATTCCAGCCTCCCCTAAAATCACTCAATCAGCTCATGAAGCTGCAAGCAGATGTAATAAAAAGTGTAATAAAGAGTGTGCTAAAACCTGTGGGAAAGTGTGGGACAGGAACCTTAAACAAAAGAAGCAATACACGATAAAAAAGAAATTAAATGAACAGAACAAAGCAGAAATGGTACTGAGCAGTGGAGACAAGGAAGTGTGTAGTTGCCTCTATTTCTGCCAGTAAATTAAGACTGAACTGCAGAAAGACATACTTGGAGATTAGAGGCTATAATTTCAATGCCTTGTCAATACCAGTGCAGAAAACCACTGGAGAATAAAGGCGTGAGTACAGCACCTCCTGGTTCTGATCTCTTCCACCTTAAAATAAACTCAAGTGTTATACAAGAAGCTCTTTAACCTCAATTGACGGTGCTTCATGTGGAGCTGCAGCAAGGCTGAGCCCTTTGAAAATCTCCTTCTGTGTGGAGAGCCATCGATGGAGCCCCTTTTTTTTCCACTCCATTCTGAGGCAGTGGTGTGGGGAAGGAATTACAGGAAACTACAGTGAAATAAAGAGTGACTTTTTATTATTGCTGGTCTTGCCATTCTATGACAAATGGGCAGCTGAAGAGAAAGAGATTTTTTTTGGCTGTGTAACTCTCAAACAAATGCAAAATTTTACTGTGCTAAAAGCTTGAGCAAACAACCCTCTTTCTGTAATTTATGTTATTAATATTAGTAATTTTTATATCTTCTATGCACAATTATTACTAGGTCGTTCTTCTGATTCAGAAGCAAAACATATTTGTTCAATACCATATTTGAATAAATTCATCATTGGCAATCCTTAATTGACAGACCTTGCCAAGCATGATTTTATGGTGGCACTATACCACAAATGAGATCTCAAATGCAGTAAAAAAGTAGAACAAATATCCCAAGAGTTTTCTGGGGGTGGCAGAGAGGGATAGCTGGCCAGCCATGTACTATACATGGGCAATGACAATGGCCAAAGGCAGAAAGAAATTTTGCAGAAATACTCCAACTAAAAAAAGTCTTCAAAAATAAGCATGGGTATATGTATCCCTTGATGGCTAGAATGAAATTCATCCAAGATGAGGTAGGTGAAAAGGAGGTTTTATTATCACTGCTGTGGGAAATAAATAGGTAGAGTAAATCTTTTTTAATAATATATTTTAATATTTCCTGGTAGAAGGATAAAATAGCACACAGAACATCAAAAATTCTTATGCAACAGGACTCTCTTGATTCTCAGGTGAGGTTAAGAAATTCAAACACCATGGGGAGTTATGGCTACTTGGCTTGTTGCTTCTATCAAACTGTATCACATGGCCGTTAGAGGAACAGTCTCTTAAAGTTGCCTGTGAGAGAGCTATGCATAAAACCCATTAGTGTCTACCAAGATCTCAGTTTGTACTCTACACTGTATTAAAAATGTTCCACTAAATGGCCACAAATCCACACTGTGTCCATAGGGCCCAACATACGAAGTCAATACAATACTATGGAAGCAATAATGGTTTAAATCAAGGTGTATTGGTTCGTTAAATATTCCACTTACTTGTTTGCACAGCTGATTATAATATAATCTGTCTTGTTTGAGCCAAACCTGTCAAATATGCATGCTAGGAAAGGTGTTAGACTGTAGACTGGTGTTCAATGTGCAGATCTTGATCTCACAGCTGTTCTTAAACAAGATCATTCAGACACACTGCTTCTCACTGTGCCTTTACTCCATTTGCCCCACAGTAAGATTTTGTTCATGGAAGCCCTTCCAAATAGGTCCAGTACTGTAGAGAAATACTTGAAAATAATTTTCAGGGGAAAAAAAAAGTCCATTATGGAAATCTTCTTCCTTTATAATGGGAAATTATGTTTTGAAGACTACAAAATATTGGCATATATAATCATTTGGTATAAACCAGCTGTCTTGAGTGAAACAAATTAAGTTATAAAATGTTGTTCTGGTTTAGCCCGAGCCAGCAACTAAGCCCCACGCAGCCACTTGCTCACTCCCCTGCAGTGGGATGGGGAAGAGAATTGGAAGAGTGAAAGTGAGGAAATCCATGGTTTGAGATAAAGACAGTTTAATAGATAAAGCAAAAAACATGCAAGCAAAGCAAAACAAGGAATTCATTCATTGCTTCTCATCAGCAAGCAGGAGTTCAGCCATCCCCAGGGAAGCAGGACTCCATCACACGTAATGATTACTTGGGAAGACAGATGCCATCACTCCGAACGTCCCTCCACGCCTTCCGTCTTCTTTGTCCCAGCTTTATATACTGAGCATGATGCTGTATGGTATGGAATATCTCTTTGGCCAGCCTGGGTCAGCTGTCCTGGCTGTGTCCCCTCCCAGCTTCCCGTGCACCCCCAGCCTGCTCGCTGGCAGGCCAGCATGAGAAGCTGGACTGTCCTTGACTACTTAGCAGCAACTCAAAACATCAGCACGTTACCAACATTTTCTCATCCCAATCCAAACCACAGCCTCACACTGGCTTCTGTGAAGAAAATTAACTCTATCCTGGTTGAAACCAGGACAATAGTTATTTTGGATTCCTTTAATATCATTAAAATTGGGTTGCAGTTAAATTGTTATCCCAACAATTTATTGTTACCCCTAAAATGGTTAACACTGTCCCCTTATCACCTTCTTTCGAGATAAATACAGATTTAAAGCAAATATTTTTGAATTATTTGAATCACAGATAATGAAGAAAGAGTAGGCTAATTACATTATTATCCAATTCCAATAAGTAATAGCATAGGCATTCATCTTTAATTTACTGCAATTTTATGTCCTTTAATTGAAGGACAAGCAAGATATCTGCAGAGTTCTGTTTTTAAGGGTAAAGGCTGTACTAAAACTTTAGTAAAACTAATGACAGACATGCTGCATTGGTTTAACTCCAATAAGATTCTGCCAAAGTCCCTGAAGTGTTCAGGGTCAGACATTTACTATTAAAATGGTTATTCAAGTTCATCCTGATGCACAAAAATCAGTGAGGAGGCAAGGAAGATACTTTTAAAGGTAGATCCCACTGCAAGCTGCAGGGCCGAGAAGGTCCTGTCTATACACACATTGCAAAATGCTATAGGTTGTCTCTCAGTAAATGAACAATTAAAATGGAAAACTTTTCTAAGTTCACCACATCAAGAGACAAAATTGTTAAATAACTGTATTTGCTTCTAGTTCTTCAGAAGAAAAGGACTGGTAATACAGCTCATTCCTGAGACTAATCAGCTGTTGATAGCAAGGTAGTTAATATATTGTCATATACCAGTAAATGAGAGTGTATAATTAACAGTTTTATCCTGAAGCAAATAAAACACTCAGTATGGCAATTCCATTATTCCACTGTCTATAATTGGTGGCCATTGTGGTTACTATTTAAAAAAACCCCAGCATTTACCAACAATTACTTTACAACAGTATCTGTAATACCACAGTTATTTCCTATTCTAAGGGTAGAGAAACGTTATAGTATCCCAAATATCATGATCTAGTAAATGTTTCCAATGGCTAACTTTTTCATAGCAATCACTATAATTCTCCCTTCTGCCTAAAAATGTGAATAGATATTAGAATCAACAATATAAACCATATAACAAATTGGGGGTAGCAAAACGAATCAGTTTAATCTTTCCCAGCTTGTAATGCAGAGCCAAAGAAATTGCTCACCATGGGCCTTTGCAGGTGATCTTTTCTGAAAGTTCTCTGCTGAATGTGTGCAGCTGGCTGACTTTGGGCTTGAGCTACACTTAAGAGTTATTCAACACAAGCTGCCAAAGCTTTTTTTTTTTTTTTTTGGCCTGTACCACCACTTTGCTCCCCAAGCTCAAAAAAAGTCACTTCTATCAACTCTGATCAAGGTTGAGAAATAGATACTTAAATCAGTCTTTCAGAAAACTTACTCCTTACAATTGTTTTCTTCAAATAATCTTCCTTTTTTCACTCTTCCTTGTGCATCTGAGCGACAGAGGATGTAGAGACCTGTCGTCAGCTGATGACTCCAAAAAAGTAAAAATCGCTTGAAAGGAATCAAAATAAAGCTGAAATGAAACAGAACTTGAGAACTCTGTGAAATGCAGTTTCTGAATCAGGTAACTACACTTTGAAATATAGCCATTAATCACTGTTAAAGGATCTTTATAATCTCAATAGTCCATCTCTGAGAGAAGCGTTTCTCAACCTTTTTAAATTCAAGGGCCACTTAACCTTTCTGTAAAAAATCTGAGCATTGCTTTTTAGACTGTTGTCATAATCTGATACATTAATTTACAACCAGTTTAACTCTGTTATTTTATTATTTTCATTTTTAACATTTGCATTCCCTCGTTGCTAGCCTATCTGTTTGGATTACTAGTTTATGATTTGTCTGTAATTATTTTTTTTTTATCTTTGGCAATTGTTTTGTAGGTAACCTTTTACTGACATACGGATCACTGAAGGATCTAGAGAATATGGCTTTCCTGCTTAAGAAAAGAACTAACTTTAATTCTGTTTTTGAATTTCAGGCAACAAATTAAAATATTTTCCAGAAAACACCCAACACTTCTATAGAAAATAATTTTTTTGGCATGTTTTCCAAAAGGATAAAAAATTAGCACATTTTACAAGTTCCACAGTATACTGGAGAAAGACAGACACTAATGCTAAATAATAATTTTGTTACAGTAGGTTGTCTATATATGATTTTTAAAGTTTCGGTTCTGAGCAGATAAATTACCCAAGTTAGAGTTCCAGATAGCTTCTGGTATTCAAAATTGCTTGGCTATAACATCTCTATTACCTGTGTACAGAATTTAGCTTGTTGTCCATCCATGCATGAGGAGGCGTTCCATCATGCAACAACTGCTGATTCCATCGAGCTACCAAAACACAAGCAGCCAAAAGACAAGAAAAACTCTCACAGAAGCCACCCCTGCAGCCCTGCTTCTCCCCCCCACCAAAACCTTGCTACTTAAACCGAATACAACTCTTATCAGGTCTTGACAAAGACATAGAAAAGCTTCAAAAGTTGAGGGGAAAGTATATCTGAGCCCCATAAAACTGCCAGCGACTTGGTAAGAGAGTCAGTTAAACGTGCAAATAGCACCTGTATAAACACCAGCGTGTTACTAATATCCATGAATGTGCTGCATTAGGACACAAGCAAGATTAGGGCCCCATTGAGCAAAATTCAGAGAGACATTGCTGCTCTGACAGAGGTTCAGTTCTAACCTGGTACAAAAGAAAAATATTTTGCTGTAAGAGGAGTGTTATTACCATGATTTTACACAGGAATTAAGGAGCTTTCCCGACATTTTGGCAAATTTATAAAGCTACTTTTTGAAGTGGAGGGAAGACCATATGTCCCATGACTGGGGCAGTGCTCCTGAAGAAGACAAAGGATGCTGGATCCCTGCCCGTTTGCAGGTGACAAAAGCCCCTAAGCTAGATGACAAATCCATTCTCTGAGACATCTGGCACATCTCATACAGCTAAACGTTTCCTCCCAAAAGAAGATGGCATACTCAGACCAATCTGGAGATCATTCTGTTGAACAGACCATGTTCCCTCCTTCTAGCATGAGACCCTACTAGGTGGTCTGGACCCAAATGCTGGCAAGGTGTATGCCAACACATGAACAGTAAAGGTGATGCTCGAGCCCGTGTCCTTATCCTGTAGAGTTTTCAACAATGGACATAACAACAAAATCTGTGACAAACCTTGTGATTGAAGAAGTTCTCCTAAGGTCTCTACACCCACCTATGAACAGGTAGTGGTGACTGTCACGTCCACATCTATGGCATGGTCCTATTGCCAGTGAAGTTCAGTTCCACTGGTGATGGCTCATCCAAAACCCTGACCCCAAACTGAGAATTTCAACAATCTCTTTGTGCAACAAAACCATGAAATAGAGGAGAGGATTAGCTTGGTTCTATGCAATAATAAAAATATAAAATATAGGAAATATCATGAGGCTTTCAGGAAATCACTGTAGTTTAAGAGAACTGTGTCAAACAATATATTGAACTATTCCAATCACATTTCCCCAGAATCAGAAGGAGAGATTGTCAATTGCCCCATTTCACAAGTCTCATGGGAAAATTAACTGCAGGGTGAAATGATCTGTTCAAAGCAATTATTTTGCACTTAATGCCTAGAAACCATTTGGGGGCTCAGAATAATGATTACCAAGCCCTTTGGCATGTGGCCACAATCCATGAAAATATAACATAACTCTGGAGAAGGAGTGTCTCCCCCTCATTATCCAACTTCAGAGTTGCTAGAAACCTTTTGAAATTCCCTTCCCAGGGCACAAACCATTTCCAGAAAGGACCTTCCAGACATAGAAATTTGTTTTGCAGACCTAAAAAGGAATGACACCCCTATGTGTTTGCTGTCTGTGTTTCATATTTATATCTGCAGAGAAAAAGAAATGCTTCTGGCAGGGTTTCCTGACAAATAACAGATAGATTATTGGCTAGCTGACATCCAAGCCCAGGTTTTCGTGGGTAATTGAAGGATTGATTGTCCTAGAGAATAAGTAATTTTTATTGCCTTCAGATGGTTCAGTGCAACTCACTTTACAACCTGTGCATCCCTAATTGTGGCAGCTTTCATCCTAATGTGTATTTGTCAAATAATTTAAAATGAGGCTGGTGTGGGATTTTTCTACCTAGTGCCTTGAAGCAGAAAGCCAGACTTAAAAATAGTTTAGGACAGAGTGATATATGTTAAAGCTACCTCTAGTGCAAACTGATGAAGAATTAAATATTCTGGGACTGAGCCCTATCTTATTAAATCAGTGTGTGGTTTTATATATTGAAGTCAAATAAACTGACAAGTTGAAACAGGGAAAGTTTGTTTTAAATATAAAACAGGAGCAAAAGTTATTTATAGTAAGAATAAGAGGGAAGTATAGTCGATTAAAAAAAATCTGGTTTTCTTCTTAGTTCTTTGATCCACTGATTGCCTTCCAGACATATCTGACATGCTTTTTGATTAACATTTCATAAAAGTGCATATTTTCATTGAGTATGATGAAAACTTCATCCTGCAAATATGAATTTTTGCTGGATGTCAGAAATAGGCATTTACAACTAATTATGATTTTTTAAATGGTGTAATTCTCTATTGATGAAAAAAATTGAAAATTTTAATTCCATGTTCACATAAAAATCAGACCTGAGCCAATATCTAAAGTTTGTTATAATTTACTAACAGAAAAACCTCTGCCTTAAGATAAAACAACACGAAGACTGAAACAATTCAATTAGAATGCACTGGATGGTAATATTAATACTAAAGTTGCTTTTGGAGCCATAAAAAAATTCTCCATGCAATCAGAATTTTTGGTGGTGCAGGGTTGAATTTGTGGCCTCAATGAAATTAAAATACCAATGCCATTGACTCCAGTAAAGCTGCTAGTTTGGCTTACAGGAAAGGCTATGGCTTACTTTTCTTTAAAAATTTACTTTAAATAAAAGGTGCCAATTAACATTTTGATAATGAAGGTACTTTTCTAAAAACAAGTTTTCACAGTCTTTTTATTTTTCTTCATCCTACCATGGAACAGTAAGCCCTACTCCCAAAAATGTAGCTGCTTCGCACACTTGGATTTTTCTTTCTCCTGAGTCTGCCACCAAAGATGAGCATCATTACCAGGAACTTGCAGGCCATGGATGTCTAACTTAATCACTGACCTAATGAATGTTTGTTATTTATTTTTTATTTGCACGTGTGACAGCACAGCTTTCACAGGAGTGAACAAGGGTGTCCTGTCGCAGAAGGGTCTTAGCAAAGATCCGGCTCTGGCAGGCAGGATTCCCAACCCACCTTGTGACCAAATGAAGGGAGCTACAGTTCCCCTCTTCCTGATCCACCAGCTTAAAGCAAATGTCACAGATTTCTGCCTTCTGAAGCCTGTTCTGCAAGTGTGGCAGCGTTCAGTGCACTGCTGCGTAGGACTCCTTGACATCTAGCACAGGTACAAAACTTCTTCCCACATGAATGTAGCAGACAAGGCACCAGTTCCCAGCAGGGTGCTGTATCCTCAGGGAAGATAACGTTACTGTTATGAACACTGTGCTCTGGAAGAACAAGGAAATGTTAACTCACGACATTTTTCAATCTTTAAACCTGCTTTTCAACATCCCTTAAAGTAAATAATTTAAATACTTAAATTTTAAAATACAGATTCATAACTTTTTTTTACCCTTACCCTCAAGATATCTGCAGACTGTTTCAGACACTGTTTCCTCAATGGCTTTAATTAAAAATAAATAAAATAATGCTAAATTTTGGAGAGTCAGATTACCTTTATTTTAACACTCAGACACCTTTATTTGTCTTGTTTACACAGGTAGAACTATGCCCAAGTGTTCATTTTGTGGGGAAGGCATTATAGCCATTCACTAGAGCCCCCTCCCACATGTCATAACTGCATAGTCTGCAGATTCCACAAGTTAATAAATATTGATTTAGCAAATCTAACTTGCAGGCAAGCTGTGTGGAGCACAGACACTGAATCACAAAGAAATGCTGGCCTGTTTGGTGCAGTAAAGGAGTAAAGATCATCTTTCTTGAGAGGCCTAGAGCCCAACTGTAGCTATCTGGGAGGGGGTAATGTCAAAAACATAGGTGTCTCCTCAAGGACTTGGATGCAACTGAAAGAGGCTTTTCAAGATCTGAAATTTGGACACGTTGTTCGTGTGGCAGTTAGATGATTAAATCCTACTTGCGTACAACATTTGAGATGGTGCTTTCCATTACATATTAGCAATTTCTTTCTTGTGGGAAAACAGAATTAAATAGAAAACTTTGCTTAGGAATAATATATTCAAGTGGAGCATGACTTGAGTTCATGTGCCTATAGAACAATTTGGCTGTGATTCTCAAATCTCACTCTCTCTATATGAAAAGCAACCTAACTGAACAGAAGTTGATTTAAGAGTACTTTTTATGCATGAGAAATATATCAAATTCACTGGTTTCACATTAAATATGAATTATCTGGAACATCCTGTTTATTCATTCAAGTTGCCATTGTTAAAGAGTGAGTTTATTATATTCTTGCTGGGTCACTTGTGTAGTGCTTTCCGTCATTTATTCTCTATGTGATGGAAAACCAGAAAACATTCAGTTAGCATGGGAATTACTACTGGTAACTTGCTTTTAAGGTATGACATGTTTTATAACACTTCATAGAAAAAACAGTTCTATTGTGATATAACAGTGTGCAGAGGGAGGGTTTGAGCAGAATTTGAAATACAGAACATTATCTATTTCAGCATTTGCTGAAGTAAAGCTTCTGCATTTTGGTCTACATAAAGCTAAGTTGGGAGTGGTGTTATAACCTGATGTCCTTATGAGAGTTAAATAAGTTTCTTTTTTTCCTAGGGCTATCATGTCAAATCATATCTGTAACCACAGACACAAAACTTCCTTTAATATAAATTTTGGCTTATGCTATTAATATTTCATAAACCATACATACAGTTACAGGTAAAAATGTTAAAATAATTGTCCAAGAGAAGTGGTAAGTTGAGCTGTAAGTAAAGAGGATGTAAATGATAATATGTAAATATATACAAGAAAAAACAGTGCCTTTCTGAGGTCGCCAAGATTTCTATCAGGCAAATACATTTGAAAAGTACATTTCAAGGTGATTCACCTGGGAATCAGTCATTGCCATAGTACAGACTACCTAATAGACACTGTTCACTGATGGATCTTTATCTCTCTGAAGTTTTCCTGGCCCTTTTCAAGGTTAAAATGCTCTCTGTTATTTATCAAACATTGGAAGAATAGTTATATGGAGCATAGAGATCAATCGAGAATCAAGGCCTATCAATAATGTTTATTTTCAGCTAAGCATACAATGTTCATCTGGGGTGGGGGTTTCAATCAAGATCTGAAACAAACACTGTTAAATTCAGTCAGGACACTCTTGCTGGTTTGAATGGACTCTGGAGATCTTCTGAAGATCTTTACCCTTTCCATGTTGAATTTCTGGAGTTCTTTCTTGCTGTGTGTGCATTTGTGTTGGGGTAAATGCCATTTTTCATCTTTATCTATCTGCCAAAGCACAATTAGAAGATCAGTCATGAATCTACATCAGGACATGTCACTAGTTTCTTGCCTTTGTTGTCCCCCTTCTTCTCCTGCCCTGTATTTTTGTTTCAATCAGATCACATCTAGGGCCCAATAGATAATTAGTTTATTGGAATCTCAAGGTTATTGGCAGTAAAGGAAAACTCAGCACACAGTAGGAACAAGACCTGCAATCAATTTTACTCAGTCTTCACTTATTTTCAACTTCAAAATTGCAATGACAGAACTAACTAAAAACATAGAAAGGAATATTGCTTTTGAAACAAACTGTGAACCACCTCCTTTTTTTTGTTTGGGTAGAAACTTTTTAGCAGCACCTGTTGTGACAGGACAAGGTGTAATGGTTTTAAACTAGAAGAGGACAGATTTAGACTAGTTAGAAGGAAGAAATTTTTTACAATGAGGGTGGTGAAACACTGGCACAGCTTGCCCAGAGAGGTGGTAGATGCCCCATCCCTGGAACATTCCAGGTCAGGTTGGACGGGGCTCTGAGCAACCTGATGTAGTTGAAGATGTCCCTGCTGATTACAGGGGGGTTGGACTAGATGACCTTTACAGGTCCCTTCCAACCCAAATTATTCTATGATTCTGTGATTACTTCAGCATTAAAATCTCTCTAGAAAATGTCTTTTTCAGTAGCGATCCACTGAGATCACTAATTTGATGTTTTTAGATTATGCCAAGAATGTTATTGTTGCTTTAAATAGAAACAGAACATTGTTGTGTTTCGTCTTAGGAAATCAGCAATGTATTTTTAAACAATATAGTCCTTTTTAACAAGTCTGTAGAGTACACGACTTATTCAGAAAAAAAAAAGTACATTGATTAGCCTAAATTTCTAATTATTTATACAGTTTTGCATTCTGAATATAAACATTACGGCCAATTCTTTGGTTACTTATACTAATATGTTAGAGGACTGGCAATACAAAGAAACAAGCTAACCCATGTCAGTAATGAATGTGATATCATTGAACTCTTCGGGAACTTGACATGGTGACTGTACAGATGATTTCCAGTTCTCCATTCCTCCCATGCCTCAGTATAACTTCTTCCTTTAAAACAAAAGCTATTATAGAGAGCAAAGATGATGCCTTGGTTCCACTATGATCAACTAATTTTGCCACTGATTTCAATGGGTTTGAGAGAATACTTTCTCAGTGGTCACCAGATTGGAACATGCCTTCCTTCAGTTCCATACTGGATTAATCTGGTGAATCTTTCGCTCCTCTGAAGTTAACTGGAGATTTGCAGCTTGTTTGAGCATGGGCAGAATTTTGCTAGCCTGGTTTCCCTCAAAGATGGATGGCACTCTGTGTGATTTATAAAAACATCAGGTTTTGGAAGTTGTCTTCTTTTAAATTTAATCCTAAAAACAGATGTGTCTGAAAGTTCTCCTAAGTTGAACTGAGATGACTCAAAAAAACCCTGGATGACTTATAGCAATCCCACACACTAATGGGATACAGGATACTTGACCTCTCTTTGAATTTCTCTGCTGGCATATTGAATTCATAATCACTCTTCCTTGGACTTGGAAATGGAGTTTCCTTCTTCTAAGTGTTACAGGCTGATGATATCAACAGATGCAGAATAAATGCCAAGGCTGCAAGAAATCAAAGGGGCTCTAGCATGTTAAGATCCAGCTTTAGAAGGGCACTTAAACAGGGAGTACATCCTGGATATATGTTGAGTGTCTAATTTTAAATATTCTTACTTTAAAAAGGATTATATATATGACATTAACATACAGAAAGTTTTAGATTTCTCAGAAGAAAATCTAATATTCACATATAAATAAAAATATTGAAGTAGTTGTGGTGACTGGTTTCTAAGTAATACCATGCTTTTTATTTTAATTTTACTTTTAAATGTTTTAAACTTAAGTTCTTTAAACTTAAGTTCATTACAGAAGGCTTTTTCATTTCCTTAGTGGTTGCACATTTATATTTAATTAGTAGAAGAAACTTCTAGCATAGTATCCAGAAGTTATCTGATATTTTCATAGTGCATCTGGAAAATTACAGCTGTTTCTATTGTTACCTTTTAAATTACACTTTTTGGCATCTAATGTATTAATCCTGTATATGCTATCAAAGAGCTATAGTTTCTAGAGAGTTAAAACTTGAAAATCAATAAATCTATTTAAGAACTTGAAGTTTCTGGAATTCTCATCAAGGCTACTTCCTGTACAATAAATAGTAAAAAAAAAAAAGTAAGACCAAGTTGAAATATGAGATAAAAAAAAATCAGTTGAACTAAAAAATGCTACATCCTACAAGTAAAGAGTTATCAAAGAACAGTGGAACAAGAATCTTTATGATCTGAGACATGTTCATACCATGAAGGTGTTTTGTAGGTTTGTTAAAGCAGAAATTTTTAACCTTTACATACACGCTGCACAAGAAACAGATTAAATTGAGAGTCGTACGAAATTTAACTTAACTGCGCATTTGTAAAGTCACTGAGTCCAGTCCAGATGAGGGATAATAAGCAGAATTCATTCATTCATCCTCTAATCATTCATCTGTTTCCCACCATCATAACATAACGCAAATATACCAGCACAGGTCCAGGACACAATATTACACTACAAATCTCTATTCAGCCTTACACATAAAACATTACAAATATATACTTCTCAGCATCTCCTGAGATGAAATTAAAAAGTCAGGTTATGAAGGTCCAAGACCCAAATAACTTAGAAAGTATACAAGAGACCACAGTATAAATTCTATGTAATTCCAAGGTGCTGCAATACGTATGAGAGATGACTGAATGTAACATCAGGAATAGAAGCAGTGATTTCTGGGTCCCCCTTGCTTCCTGTAATTGCTTGTTTTAATCAGACGGAAGACTGAGAATTTATCACTAAATTCAAGAGTTCAGAACCACTGTCTGCTTCCTGACATATACGTGCATGTTCTTCTTTTCAGTGAAAATATTTACACTCGTGTTCACCCGCCTTTAGTATTTGTAAAGGTGGTATGAACAATGAACACAAGTTTCTGAGGACAATGTGGTTCACCCACTCCTCATTCACACTAAATCTTGCAAGCACCTAAAGCTGCCAAGCTTCTATAATTACAGGTCCAAAAGTTTGTGTATCTGGGCTCTTGCACATATGTAGGAGTGCACCAGCTGTTCCCTTCCTCTGTATAACTTTCTCCTTTCCACTTTATCTTGTGAAGTAAGGTTTCCTAAGGCAGCTGATAACTTAGTTGGGATCAGATCAGGACGAACTTTATCACCTAGCTCAGAACTGAGTCTCCCAAATACACGTGAAGATATGCTGTAAAAACTAGGATTTCTCCTCTCACCCTTCTGACCTCTTAGGCAGGCAGAAGGAGGGCAAGAACAAGGAAAAAGAAAGACAGAAATCAAATTCCGGATGGAGCGGTTTAGACTGTTGTTATGGGTTTGGGGGATGATTACAGAGGAGACAGGAGCATGTAACATAGCCAAATAGAGTGAGATTAGAGCTGTGAATCTGGAGAGGATAACGATGGATACCAGGGTGGTCAGGAAGCAAGAGAAGCCATAGAACTCAGTGGATACACTACACTTGGGAATAACATCCTCCTCTGGGACTCACCCAGGCACCCTCAGCCCTCTGGCTCAAGAGCTCGTCCCACCTCAGCTCCTGCCCAGCTCTTCACCTGAGCCACCTGTGGGCACACCTGTGCCTGGTCCCGGCCCTCCTGGCCCCGACCTGACCCCGCTGGCTTCTCTTGCTGCCTTCTCCTCAACCTGCCTGGCCACTGCAGATTTGTCTGGGGATGCCTGGGCTCTTGGTTGACCCTGATTACCCTCACTGGACGTCCTCTGCTCTCCCGGTTTGAGTACAGCGGGACTGTGTCGATGTCAGCGAGGGCACTGACGTGCCAGCATGGTGTCACCCTCAGCTCCCAGGTCCCCTCCCTCAGCAGAGCAGCCTACTCTTGCAGCTTCCCAATGGGATCAATCAGCTTAATGAAAGCATGCAAATGTACCTCCAGAAAGTCAACAATAACTAGAGTATTAATGCAGACATATAGATGTATCACTGTGGGTGCTTTTTTTGCCAGTGCATGCTGATTTGTTCTGATATAGTGCGAGTATACTTTAAATGCAGCTTTAAACGTAATGTAAGTGGAATACTCAGGATGTGTATAATGTAGGTTCAAGATACTATATTACAGTATAACATAATTTCAAGACACATATAATGGCTTACAGATGTTAAGTATGTCATTACATAATAATAATAATAACAGTAATAACAGCAAACATAATAATAACCACAATGATGATAACATTGGTGCTTAATATTTATAGAGCATTCTGCAGAGAAGCCAACTGGGCAATGTTTTGCTCAGCATTATAGAAACACAAGAAATAATGACTCTTTGCCATAGTTTGTGGTATAAAATAATGTACAAACATGTGGGTCTCTTAAGGTGACCGTGAAGATGTGGCAATAATAGCAATATGTTGTGAGGCTCGTGCAAGAAGCTTACTAGCAAACTGGAGCTGGTAATGAAACTGAAATGATAGGTAATAAAGCTTGGCAGTTATATTAATCTTTAAAAACTCCTTTATAATATCTGCCTAATTAAGCTCCAAGCTGTCAAGTAAAGGTGTTATTTCAACAATTTAAAAACAAAGTAAAACAAAACCCTCAAAGGAACATACTCACTAAAACACTTACAGGGATAAAGTCAGGGCCTGTACGACTTTTAGGCTTCTGCTTTCCAGAATTAACTTGTGCAGCTATTAGTTTTTCACCTGTGTGTTTATCATCAGGAGTTTCTGTTAGTTTAGTTAAGAACCATCCTAAAAGTAATAAAATCAGAGGAATATGTTTAAATATTTGTCTGTGTGTCACTTACATAGTACACCCTTTCTCCAAGACAGGCCATAAAGAAAATAGGAGCCTGCTGAGCTCACTGTTTAGGGAAAAAGAAGTACGAAGAGGAAAATTTTGTAATGTATTCTCAGTGTCAGAGAATCTGGATTTCTATTGGACTTGACTTAACTGACGACAGAAAGACTCAAGATAACAATGCCTGCCTCACCATGAGGTACAAATTTCGTGGGGAGATTCTCACTCTTGTTCCAGATGGTGTTGACTGATAGCCTAGAGCAGGTCCAAAGCATAAAAGGCTTTACAAAGCAGAGTTGATTCTTCCAGCTGCATTGGGAAATGATCTGGTAACCTACGTAAACCTTTCGGCATGCGTACTATGTGCCCTCTACTGCTGCTACTAAGCAGGAAGCCATAGTCTCTTCTAGAAGAAACTTCAGAGCAATTTTCGATGGGAGAGCTTTCTTGCTACAATAATTAGAGCAGGAGGTGGCAAAGCAGCAACCATGGAAGGTTCACAATGGTAAAATAACAGTGCCCAAAGCCTTAGCTTCTTAGAAACTGAAGCAAAAACATACCACTTTTTTTTCCCTCTACCTAGTTAAAAGCAATTGCAGAGCCTCCTCCTCTCCAGAATTGTATCATTGACTGTTCAACACAAATCCTTGCTGTTCTCAGTATGGACATAGGTTACCTCCATCAGTTACGCAGTTGACTTTCACTGTTCCATCAGCATCACTTCATTCTTATTACACCACAATATTAACTATTCCTAAATCCTGATTGTATTCTTGGGTAAGTAGTTCGGAAAATGTACAGCATGTCCATACACAGTCATTTCATTGTATGGGAAATATTGGCATAGAATACTCCCCAGTCTCAACAGAACAAATAAATGTATTTTCATCTTTATTCATATAAAAATGCACGTATTTACCCTATTACCTCATATTTATCCATCAGTCTTAGTCTGTCATATCTGCCTATTTCAGTAGCATTGCAATCTTATTTTGATCAAGCTTGTCTCTGAATTTTCCTTTTGTCTATTATTATGCTTGAGCTAGCCTGTTCAACACAATCTACCCTGCTCTTAGTTGAGTAACCAGTTAAGCATATTACAATCAATGTCCATCCTCCCACATCTCCCTACTACTTTTAATACTCCTCAACTGAATATAGTTTTTAAACAAATCCAAAAGAGAATCCCAATTTTTCCTTCTCCTGCTTTCAGACACTCAAACATATCTAGGGATGACTTAAACTTTGAATCAAAATGAAAGACATAGTAGGCCCCTATAGCACTGCACAACAGGAAATGATAAATAACATATGCAGTTGAAATTGTAGACAAAATTGTAAGTAGGCAGAACTGGAAAGTGTCCAGGACAACTATAGCCAATAGCCAAACTACTGGAAACCTTACATAAAAGTTAAAGCATAGTATTACTATCATATTTTTATCTTTAAAACACAAAGCCAATGAACTAGTCATTATTACTTTTCAGCAAATGTTCAGCATAATGATTTTACAGCCTGATCTATATATAATATCACCTAAAAATACCTCTTTGCTCCCCCATCACCGTCCTCCAAGATTGACTAAAGGCTGAATCAATGGAAGGAAAATTTTTGCCACAAAGCCTACTAGATTTTACCTAAATCTTTGTGGAAATCAGAATTCTTTGCTTTCAGTAACCTGAAATTTTGGACACAAATAATGTTCTTCAGTATGAGAAATGAGAAATCTCAAATCTTCAGACAAACTGCAAAAAAGACAAAAACAAAATCCCATTTATTTCAAAATTATAGTATAGAACATTTATTTTAGAACATAAATTCCATCTAAGAGCCCAAGTTCCAAAATTCCTGTTTCAGTCTCTTTCTACAGGATTGCTGAGTTGTAGAAATGGACAAATTTTGATTGGCCTAGTTGAGACTAAAGTCCAGATGTCAAAAAAACTTTCACTGGTGCTGTTAGTAACTGTGCTGAAACTCAACTAAGCTTCAGCTCCCTGCACAAGCCGGCTCTGACTATGGGGTGGAGCTTGGGTACAAGTGACTCTCTTCTACTTCTTTCATCTTCACATTTCCCCATCAGCAGATGTAGCTGGCTTACCCTGGATTCAGAAACCAGATCGTGATTTAGCATGCAAGAAATTTGGAAAAGGATCTTTCCAGGTCCAACCCTGGGCCCAGAGATAATTTGCTACACTGGACCCATAAACCTACTGGGCTACTCAAAGCTGGATGCCCCTGAGCCCTGTCTCAGGGCTTTCCTTCCACAGAAAAGCTGGACTGGACCTTTGAAGGTTTTTGAGAGGCTGTCATTCTCTCACAGGAAATGAATCTCAGGAAAATTCTGACCAGCTCACATTTTACCTGGAATCCTTTTGGTTCCATCAATACTTAACTGACAACATCACAAAAACAGAATCCTTATGGCATGCCTCATTTTAAGACCTCTTGTCTACATTCTACAGCAGACGCTGTTTAAGGAAGAGTTTCTAAAATGTATTATGCATGTACGCATCTTTCTTAGCTGTACAAATTGATCTCCAGGGTTTACCATAAAATGCTCAAATGCAAAGAGCTAAAAACATGAAAGAGAATAACTAATATGCTTCATTAATATCATGAGATAATAAAGGAATAACATTAGTTATTATTGTATTAGTTGGTTAATATTTGTACAGTTCTTTGAGTACAGAACGTGCTCCATATAAACATGAAATTATTATTAATATTAGGTGGTCAAATTTCTCTGGTTTGTACTGCTCTTGCCTGCTGGGTACTATGAAAACAAACACATGCCTAAGAGGATGGGCACTAGATCAATCAAATCAAATCAAATCAAATCAAAACAAATCAAATCAAGACCTCACCTTAACAAGGATTGTTGAATCTGTTTTGCAGATGGCAGTAATGTTTGTGCACCTGCTACTGTAACATTCACTGAAACCTCTCCTTCTGATTTCAGATATTTTTTACTTTTCTTTAGTATGAATGTATCAACACCGAGCTCATTACTTTTGTCTGTATACTGATGCTATGCTACTATGCTGGTGGCATTTCTATCTATTTGCACCCAATTTTGCATTCTTTACCAACAACTTATCATTATTCCAAGTGCTGGTTTTGATGGAAATCGTGACATCTTCATTTTAGGTGATTATACACGTGTTAAGATTTAATACTTAAATTTTGTGATGATGTCCCGATAGTATAGAATATGACTGGCCTACTTCATATGAGCATGAGATGAAAATAACTTGAGTCTGTCCTTTTATGACAGGTCTAGGTAAGCTAGACCTGAGGGTTTGCCATACTGGACCTGTTGGTCACCAATGCACGGTAAGCTAGACCTGAGGGTTTGCCATACCGGACCTGTTGGTCACCAACGCATGTGAACTAATTGGTGGCATCAATATTGGAGGCAGCCTGGACTGCAGTCATCATGCACTGGTGGAGTTCACAGTCCTGAGGGATATGGGGCAGGCTAAGAGCAAAGTCAGGACTCTGAATTTTAGGAAAGCAAAATTCCAGCTTTTCAAGGAGTCAGTCAATAGCATCCCCTGGGAAACTGCCCTCAGGGACAAGGGCGCAGAACAGAGCTGGCAGATCTTTGAGGACGCTTTACACAGAGCGCAAGAGCTCTCAATCCCCAGGTGTAAGAAATCAGGAAAGGAAGGCAAGAGACCAGCATGGCTGAGTGGAGACCTGCTGGTCAAACCAAAGGGCAAGAAGGAAATGCACAGGCAGTGGAGGCAGTGACAGGTATTCTGGAAAGAGTACAGGGATGCTGCCTGGTTGTGTAGGGATGGGGTCAGGAAGGCCAAGGTACGTCTGGAACTGAACTTGGCAAAGGAGGCAAAGAATAAAAAGAAGGGCTTCTACAGGTATGTTAACCAGAAAAAGAAGGTCAAAGAAAGTGTACCCCTTCATGACGAGCAAGACTGGCAGACTGGTAACAATGGATGAGGAGAAGGCTGAGGAACTCAACAACTTCTTTGCCTCAGTCTTCACTGGCATTCTTCACTTCTCTTCATGCGCCTCTTGAAGGGATGAACTGCAAGGTGGGGACTGGAGGAGCAAAGTCCTTCCCACTGTAAGGGAAGATCAGGTTTGACACCACCTGAGAAACATGAACATACACAAGTCTATGGGATCTGAGAGATGCATCCCAGAGTCCCGAGGGAACTGGCTGATGGAGTTGCCAGGCCACTCTCCATGATATTTGAAAAGTCCTGGCAGTCAGGTGAAGTCCCTGGAGACTGGAAAAAGGCAAACATTGCACCCATTTTTAAAAAGGGTAGCAAAGTGGACTCTGGGAACTAGCAACCTGTCAGCCTCACCTCTGTGCCTAGGAAGATCACGGAACAGACCCTCCTAGAAGCTATGCTAAGGCACATGGAGGACAGCAAGGTGATTCGAGACAGCCGGCATAGCTTCACGAAGGGCAAGTCCTGCCTGATCAACTTAGTGGCCTTCTATGATGGAGTGACTACATCAGTGGACGAGGGAAGAACTACGGATGTCGTCTATCTGGACTTGTGTAAGGCCTTTGACACGGTCCCCCACAACATCCTTCTCTCTACATCAGAGAGGTATGGATTTGATGGGTGAACTGTTGGGTGGATGAAGAACTGGGTTGATGGTCGCATTTAGAGGGTAGTGGTCAATGGCTCAATATCCAGATGGAGGTTGGTGATGAGTGGTGTCCCTCAGGGATCCATATTGGTACCAGTACTATTTAATATTTTCATCAATGACATAGAAAGTATGATCAAGTGCATCCTCAGCAAGTTCACAGATGACTCCAAGCTGAGTGATGTGATTGACACGCCTGAGGGACAGGATACCATCCAGAGGGACCTGGACAAGCTCGAGAAGTGGGCCTGTCTGAATCTTATGAGGTTCAACAAGGCCAAGTGCAGGGTCCTGCACATGGGTCGCAGCAATCCCCAATATCAGTACAGGCTGGGGGATGAAAGGATTGAGAGCAGCCCTGCCGAGAAGGACTTGGGGGCACTGGTGGATGAAAAGATGGACATGAGCCGGCAATGTGCGCTCACAGCCCAGAAGGACAATGATATCCTGGGCTGCATCCAAAGAAGTACGGCTAGCAGGTCAAGGGAGGTGATTCTACCTCTTTACTCCACTCTCATGAGACCCCACCTGGAGTCCTGCATCCAGCTCTGGAGCCCTCAGCACAGGAAAGAGATGAAGCTGTTGGAACTGGTCCAGAGGAGGGCGACAAAAATGATCCAATGGATGGAACACCTCTCCTATGGGGACTGATTGAGGCAGCTGGGGTTGTTCAGCCTGAAGAAGAAAAGGCTCTGGGGAGACTTTATTGCAGCCTTAAAAGGGAAGATGGGGACAAACATTATAGCAGGGCCTGCTGCGATAGGACAAGGTGTAATGGTTTTAAACTAAAAGAGATTTGGACTTGATATAAGTAAGGCATTTGTTACAATGAGGATGGTGAAACCCTGGCACAGGTTGCCCAGAGAGGTGGTAGATGCCCCACCCCTGGCAGCATTCAAGGTCAGGTTGGATGGAGCTCTGATCAACCTTATGTAGTTGAAGATGTCCCTGCTGATTGCAGGGGGGTTTGGGCTAGATGATCTTTAAAGGTCCCTTCCAACCCAAACTATTCTATGATTCTATGATTCTGTTTACATAATTGATCACTGAGTTAAATTTTATATAGTATATAACATTTATATGAATATTTACAGCATGCATGTCAGTTTAATGCTGATAATGATGTATAATTACATTTGCAAGGTGTTCTGACTAGTCTATTGCAGTATGAAGTGTGATTCCTTTCATAAAGCACCTGGTTAATCAAAAAATCACAACTGATCTGCTTTTTAAGGTAGGCTATTATTTTAATGTAGCTAAATACGTGCAAGAGAAAAGCAGTGAGAGAAATCACAGAAACATATACAGAGAAGGGCAAAAAGAGAAAAAAGAGCCCCAAAAATGCTCTTCTGAAACAGCTGAGAGAGAAATCATGTGCAAGAATTTTGAGGTTAATGTTGACCATTTTATATTGTTTGATTTCCTCAAGAGCAATATGAAGCAGTGTTTCCCATGCCTCATGTAAATAAGAATAGGATTGTATCAAAGTAACCTGGTTTCATCATTATCTTTTCCTCCCAGCCAAAATAGCTCACAGGACCACAGATTTTGACTAGCCATTAAATTTGAAAGAAATAGTTGTACATCCCTGCTCCTTTGAATTGCGACTACTTCATACCGGGTTCAGAGTGCTGCAGTCATTTCTCCTCTGTTTGATTTTATTGTATATTATCAGAGTAAAAGGTCATCTTTAGCTGGATGAACTATTGGAAATATTCAGTTTTGCTATGCTCTCACTAATGAATCACATTGAGCATCCTGGTTAGTGTTAATCAAAAATATTTAGCAATAATATTTAGGGCTGCAGTGTAACAGGAAAGCTGAAAGGAGTCCAGTTGCTAAGGAAAAAAACACCCCAAAACAGAAACTTAACTCCACTCATTTCCTGCCCATGACAGACAGGATTGACACATTTGCTCTTAATAGCTGAATGAAATATTAACAGTTCCTCAGCAGCTAATGCCATGGAAATGGATTCACATGCCCTGTGGGTATGACTCTACAGCCGAAGATTAATTGGGTTACTTCTACAAAACGTAGACTTTTGTAAATAAGCCTAATTTTTAAATGAATTTGGTGTTTCTGATCAGTATCAAACTAATGTCTTGGAAGATTTTTTTTAAGCTCCTGCTAATGCTGCTTTGAGCTTGTTTAGAGAGGACCAGCATCCAGGGTCATATATTTGTTGCTCATGTCCATGAAATCTTTGACCTTCCTGCCAGTCTGCCAAGGACTGGCAGAAAGCAGTGTTCGGTGTAATGGCTGTTATTATGCAGTGGCCTCACTATAGTCTTGACTTGGAATAACTATTCTGTAGTTAATACAAATAAGATTTTTTTTTGTTGAGGCCAGTGTACTCGGAGAAACATACCTGTCATATTCCTGACTCTGTCATATTCCTGTCACTCATAAAATAATTTGGACGTATCATATGTATCATAGTACTATTTTATACAGATTTATTGAATTCATTTTTGGTCTGAGATATAGTAGAAGAACCCAAATTCTTTGCACTTATTTCCAAATATCATTAACTATATGGGTCTATATCTTTATGCTATGATCACTGAAGTATCAGCAAAACGTAAACATTAAAAGAAGAGTTATTTTGCAGCTGGACCTACAAAGTACTTTCTCATTCAGTTTTAAAATAATAGGAATTAACGTCAAAATTAACTTTGTTGTTGTGGTTTAACCCCAGCTGGCAACTAAGCACCACGCAGCCACTCACCCCTGCCCTCCCCAGGCAGGACAGGGGAGACAATTGGAAAAAAACACCTCAGGGGTTGAGATAAAAACAGTTTAATAGGACAGCAAAGAAAGAGGGGACATCATCGTCACCATCATCATCATTGTCATTATATTACAGATAAAGGAATATACAAAACCAGGTGATGCACAGTGCGACAATTGCTCACCACCCAGTGATCAGTAGCCTGTCCCTGAGCAGCAATTCAGCCAACTCCAGTTCTATATACCGAACATGATGTTATATGGTAGCGACTATCCCTTCGGCCAGTCTGGGTCAGCTGTCCTGGCTGTGCCCCATCCCAGCCTCTTGTGCCCCTCCCCACTGGCAGAGTGTGGGAAGCTGAAAAGCTGACTGAGTATAAGCACTACAACTACTCAGCAACAATTAAAATCATCAGTGTGTTATCAACATCATTCTCATACTAAATCCAAGAAACAGCACTATACCAGCTACTAGGAAGAAAATTAGCTCTACCCCAGCTGAAAACCAGGACAATTGTAAAACTAGAGTGAAATTCCAAGCCTCCCTCTCCAATGGTTAGAGGAAATGAAGGCAACTGACTTCTTCAGACTCAGCACCTTATTTTTAGACAGTTACATTAAGGAGAGGTTAATCTCTCCCTCAGTCCCTATCTGAGTATCTGATGAAAAACAAAAGATCTGTAGAAGATGATAAACTTGACCTCAACTTTTTCCTGTATACCAAAATCTAAGAATCCTTCTCGTGCTGAACCTTATCTCCTCTGGGCTCAGAGACTAAGAACTGGCCTCAGGTGACCTACCAATAGCTAGAAAAACTTCAGTGATGTTGCATATACATTTTATGTATTGAAAGGAAAGAATATTAGCATTTGGTACTAATACTCTATTTAGTAGGACTGCAGCTGAGAGAATGTTGTAACGAGATTGGCGTTTTACATGAGAAATTGGTACTACTATCCTAAAATGCACCAGTGGTCTCCAAGTTATATTTGTGCCTGAGAGATAAGCCAAATGTCATTACTCTGTCCTGCAATAGTCTGTATTTTTAGAAAAGATGAAATAACGAACACTTGCATTTTTTACATCTGTGATATGAACCAATAACCCCATGAAATTGGATGAGCACTAACCTTCTGTGAAAAATGATTAGCCCTATGTTCGAAGATAAAAATAATAAAATACAAAAAATTTTTGAAGGACAAGAATTGCTCCTCCTGAGCTGAGAATTAGTTTTCTTTGCAGAATTGTTTAGATTATTAATTTTTTTCCAGAAATGTATGGAGTAGCAAGTAACACAATTTATGAAGATTTAATGAAACACATGGAAAAGCTTGAGTATAGTATACATTTTCAAAAACAATGTGGTAGCTAAGGTTTCTGTTCATGTCTTTCACCTTGATGTAAAAAAACAGTGTGAATGCATGCAAGGCAGAATTTGCCAGTGCTGCTATCAGCGAGACATTTAGCATGAAAGGACTTGTATTGAGCTTGGTGCTTTACCAGTTATATGAGTTAGTTAGTTCATTTCAAGTCTTGCTGAATCCCACATAAAAAAATTGCTTTTAATATATTTGCAATTACACTCTAGGCAGAATGGCCTTTAATTTTTTTTAACCCAAAGAAAAATATTTGGTAGAGACTGCATTTGAATTTTCTAAGTAGAAGTTTGAAACATATCCTTAAATTTAGATTTAAATTTTTCAATTATTTTTTAAATTTTCCTGGTTTTGTCATGTAATTTAAAAAAGCAAAGATAGAAACATCAATGTCTTGATTCTGCTAATTTAGTCAGATTTAAATGTGCCTCCTTAAAGAAACTGAAGAACAGAATTACAGAGAAAATTATTAGAAAAAGACAAGATAACATTTTCAAAAATAGTTAGATGGTTTTGAAGCTGAAAATCCATTTTAAAAATGATGCAGGAATCTGGGTTTTTTACACTTCATTGAACCTCAACATAATTTTAGCAATTAAGTACTTACATCACTTTTGACAGTTTTA
Organism: Phaethon lepturus; assembly: GCF_000687285.1. Lineage (NCBI taxonomy): Eukaryota > Metazoa > Chordata > Aves > Phaethontiformes > Phaethontidae > Phaethon > Phaethon lepturus. Next base: position 31,010 of record NW_010535546.1, read on the forward strand.
CATATGCTTTAGGAGAAAGAATAAATTACAGGAAAAGACAGACTCACTGATCTATTTTTCATAAAGTATTTGTTAGATTGACTAGTTATCTGCAAGCAGAGGCTGTGGAATAACTTACAGGTTATTAATATTTTGGAAGATATATAAAGGATGAGGCAAGAAGTAATCAACTATCATATAAACTGCAAAAAATATAAATCTTGGAAGTAGTGTGATGATGTGCTAAGGGGAAAGAGAAGGTTGGAAGTCCCTCCTGAAATCAGTAGTGCTACAGATTGGGAGAGCAACCCTGGCAGCTTCTTGGGAGAGTGTCAGACTTCCCTAGGAGGTCTTCAGGTGGCAGGTGTCTCTGTATCCCCGCACAGACCCAAGGCAGATGGGTCCTGCTTGGTCGAGTCCCTGAGCTTTTCCCCATCTCACCTCTGTGAAGGAAGGATGCTCTATACATAGGCCTCTTGTTTTGAAACAAGGTGAAACAGACTGATAGTATTAATCTCATCTAAATCTTTATGGATGTGTGTGTCTGCATCTGTCCTAAATTCAAGACTCCAGTATCCAGTTATCTCCCTCTTTCTTTCAGCTTCACTGAATTCTTATCTCTACCTGAATACTTTTCTGATAAGTAAATTTATTTTTTCCATATAGACAATATTGCTGGTACCATGACCCCAGAGAGAGTACTTGGAAACACCAATAAGATTAAATGTTAATTATAGAAGCAGGGAGAAAAAAAAAAAAAAAGGCCGCCATCCAACTACAAAAAATAAGATTGTCTGAGGACAGCAAAATGGGAGTGCTTTGATAACAACCATCCATTAGGAACTTATTCAGATGTTTACAATAGGGCTCTGTTTGCCCTTGAGTTTCAATTCTCTTGGGTTAGAAATAGGATGGTGAATAGATTGCTGTGCTCCACACTGAAGGAGATGATAGATGTGTTCATTCACACAGAGGATAGAGATGTAGGGAATGGGATAAAGTTCTTACATGGCTACACAGGATTCACTTTTCTATTGCGTCTGATGATTTTATTTAATGACTTTTATTCTCAAATTAAGTCAGGTATTTCACCCCGAACAAGTCTGGATGGGGAACCTCTAAATGACCTTAAGGCAACAGAGGAAAACTACTTATGCATATTTTAATACTACCAGTAAAGATGTAATTTCTCATGTTATACTTCACAGCCTGATGTGATTTGCTATATGGTCTTCTGATTGTATAGCCTGTACAATTTATCCATGTAGTAAACCTGTAACTGTATAGGATAATGAAGAATTACACAGAGACATCCAAGCCAACTGCATCAGAGTTAGCCTGGATTCCAGAAGACAACAGTCTTGGCTTGAACTGTTAACTCTGAACTTGAACATGAACTCTGTCCATGACCCTATACTCTGTTCCTCTCATTAACTTCAGTGGTGTAGTACACTAACGAAGCTGATCAGTTTCTGATATCATAATATATATAAACATTCAAAGCTAGTTGAATGTGATGGAACATTGACTTGGCCAAATCTTTGAATTGGATATGCCTAAAACTTGCCCTTTATGTGAACTCCTCTGGACAAGCTATAATACTGGCAATTAAACTGGAGAAGACAGGTTTCACTGGAGTATAAGCTGTAAAGGAAAGAAAATTTAGAATTACTATGTCTGCATAGCAATAAAAAGTTTATAAACAGTCTTCCTTGAAACAATGCCCTTGTGTATGGTCTTGGTTTGAACTAGTCCAGAGACATTTTGGGCTGCAGCAAACTTTGCTTATTTCTCTGTGGTCTTCTGCCACTTCTGTGGTCTGGCTGACTAATCCTTGTTCCTTTCTGCCATTTCTCTTCCCCTGTCCTTTTGAGCTGAAGGTTCTCAGGCCCTTGCTGTGATCACCCTCTTGTTTTCTTTTCCCCTCTGTATCCTGCAGCCTAGAAGTTCTCCCTCAGACATGCTTGAGATCAGTCTCCTCTTCCTCTTTGTCTTTACAGAAAGGCTGCTATCAGGAGAGATGAATCATGAACATTCATTGCTTGGAATTATACAACTAGTGTGGGCACCTTATGCCAGCACAGCCTATCCCCTACAGACTTGCCATTGATTTCACAAACCTGTCAGATGCTCATATCCTCATATCATATCCTCACTGTGAAGAGGGAGAACGGCACTGTTGTTAGAGGAGAAAATGTGGAAACCACTCTTAACTCATCTGCCTTACCAGTTTACATATCGAAATTCTTTCTTTGTGTTCTGATTTCATCCAGGATAGAGTTAATTTTCT
>NW_010535547.1:0-1042 GCF_000687285.1 Phaethon lepturus
CCCTGGCTGAAACCAGGACGCTTGTATAACCCTTGAAGCCATTAGCATTTCTGCAAAACATGAAACATTCTTACACACCCTGTATGCAACAGGGAAAATTTTACAGATCCCTCTGTTGATACACACAATGCCATACTTCTCTCAAAACCAGTAACCGAGGAGGGAAGGTTTTGTACACTTTTATGTTTACCTGAATTCTACTGCATAAACATGAGGGCTTTTTTAAGTGCTGCAAATTCCTCTTCATTTTCTGGGGTTGCTCCATATGAATATACACCAGGTTTTAATCAGCCATTGCTACCTAACAATTCCAGACGCTTGCTAGCTCATTGCTTGACAAATGCACATACTCTGAATACTGTAGATGTCAAGTTTGGCGAGAAGAAGCTTTACTGCTAAAATGAGTCCATCATGACAGGCCACAATTTAAGCGTAACAGAAGATGGCCAAATCTGTTCAGAAAGTACTACAGTTTTTCACATTGCAAATCATAAGAGCTTTGGTATCTCCTTGAATGCTCAGCAATTTACAACAAATGATTATGAACGGCCAGAAAAAAAAAAACAAAACCCAAACACAAAAATTCTTTCCTAAAATACAGTGTGCCCTAACAAACCCTGAACTCGGAAAGAAAGCAAAGAACAAATATGATCTGCAGTATAAAAATCTCAGTTTTTATGCCACTCTCATGATTACAGCAGGCACTATTCGGGATAGAAAAACATCTGGAGTTTGCCTACTGATGGGTCTTCCATAGCTGTCAGGGAAACTTTCAAAGAGAAGCAAAAGTCCAACTCATCACCAAACAACCACTACTGTAGCAAGCCATCCTTTCTAAACCTCTCACACAGAACACGTGATTTTTACCCCAGATACACATATTCATAAGCTCTACACACACACACCCCCACCCCCGCTGTGGGCAGGACCAGATGTTTTCCAAACACAGGCAGACAACCGGGAACACGGAGGATTCGCTGGGATTGCTACAACTGCTGAGCTAAGCGAGAAACACCCTTGATCACCATTTCCCCCAGGAGGG
>NW_010535547.1:1857-2610 GCF_000687285.1 Phaethon lepturus
AAAATCTTGCCCCTGACTGCAAAAAGCTTCCCTGCCAGGTTAAAACTTTCCAATGCACACATATATAAACAACTGATGACCTTTTTTTTTTTTAATTGCAGACATCAAAATGCAAAACTGAAACAAACGTGCCCTTCTGCTGTAGACCTATTGCAAGGAAAGTGGACAATAGACCTTCCAAAAAACAGGTGTAAGATGATTTGAACAGTAGCCAATAACATATTTCCTGTAATCTAGTTCTCAGAAACACCTAAAACATTTTAACTGAAACACAAAGTTTTCAGGAACTTGGAAGTTTTAGCCCATAAAAATGAGTGACATTTAACAAAGTTTCAAGACCCTGAAAACCCTTTTTTTTTTACTTGGAAAGGTTGGGCAAACTTAAACTAAGACCAATGCATAGGCCAGCTTTCTTTTTAGAAGAAAACATTGTTCTACAGAGTACATCACATAAGGCTTAAAATTTAAATAAGCTTTAAATAGGAATTGATCCTTTAAAAGGAAGAATGAAATGCATGGAGAGAAAAATACAACTTCACCTTCCCAGTCAAAATACTCATCTTACTTTTCTCCTTAGTAGTATCCTTCCAATAGCACATTACTCCAACACTTCAAAGAGAAATTAGATGTCATCCTACAGAGAAAACTACCAAAAAAAACCCCAAAAACCGACCCCAAAACGGGAAAGAATTCACATCCAACAAAGGAACCGGTGAATTGCTCACAATTTTTAAACTAAACTTTGGATTTGCA
>NW_010535548.1:0-750 GCF_000687285.1 Phaethon lepturus
CGCGCGGGAGGGGCGGGGCCGCTCAGCAAACAAATAAGCTTTAACACCTGAAACCTAATTCTTCTAAAAAATGCAAGAGAGTCTATAAACTACTGAAGACTCGATCTGCAGTAAACTTTAACTTTTAGGAACTCTCTAGAACAACTGATTGTCTCAACTGCACCACGCTAAGGCCCCAAGCTGACTCCGTTCTCATGTTTTATGCACTGAGTTGCCCCGGTCTATGGGCCAGTGTCCAGTGCTGTGATTGCCCCATGATCCGCTTGTCAGCAGTGCCACCCTGCTCTACCAGGTGTGCCCAGTGAGAGACCACGTATAGCCTCAGCTCTAGCTGTGCATGAAAGTGTACACAACTTGCAGCACAAGCCTTGAGCTAAATTGTCAGCAGGTGTCTATTTCCTCCTAGTCTATTTAAGCTTGAGTGGAAGCAAGTTTCTTGTGTAGTATGCTTTTTAGTCACCTATAGTAGTGAAAAATAATAAGAAATGCCACAAAATTAGTTCATAGGGCTTACAGGACCACAAAGAAATCATTTCTACAAGGACATGAAATAGTCCAAGTGCTTTGCCGTACGGATGGCTCCAAGACAATGTAAGAATTGGCAGAGCTTCTCAAGACCCTTAAATTTTTTAATCCGTGATAGACACAAACTGGCAGGAAGGCCTAGTACTACCCGTGTGCGGACCTCACAGGGAAGACACCTGTCCTTCCCCGGCTGTTCTGAGGTGGGGGCAGTGGGTGACCTTATTC
>NW_010535548.1:781-12669 GCF_000687285.1 Phaethon lepturus
ATTCTGACAATAATACAGGCTCCTGCAGTTTTAAAGAAGGGAGCTCAATTCGTGACTTTGTTGTACTTGCCCATGCATGGTTAATTACTGCATTACCTTAGAGATTTTTAAACCATTTCAGATCCTCCCTGACTCCCCAGCTAGTATTCCAGGAGCTAATGTGCTCCCTGCTACATCTTTGCGGCATTTAGATTTACAAGAATTTACAAGCCATCAGCTTCAAACCCCACATTTTTCCATTGTCGCTCCTCACACTACACTGCTAATGTTAAACTGAGTTCATTAATGCATTTACTCTTTATTACAGCTGATCACAAGGATGCCACTATCATGCAGAAACAAAGTTATCAAAAAAAAAAAATCTGACAAACTATTATCCTTCTAGACTTTGAAAACTCCACTTGATATTGGAACAGGTAAAGCAACATTAATTCAGTCTCAAGTAGAGCACTCTGTTCCATTAAAATTTCATTGATTTGCTGCTGATACAAAATGAGCCACCAAAGACATTGATAAAAAAGCTTTATAAAGGGATATGGCAAGTCATCATCAATTACTAAAGTGTAACTTGAAATGAATTTTAACACCGGGGGCAGGTGCAGACACAGTATTACAAACAGAGTATTAGCCGGCAGGCAAGTTTCTCCTTGGTTGTTGTGAATTTGGTTCATTATTAATAGGTCTGGGGGAGGACGAGAGGGGAAAAAAAAAAAGCCCTGATGCCTCTTAATTTATCTGCAGATTGTGGCCCAAAGTAAAAGCATCCAAGCCTGTTCAAATCACCTTGACTGTCTCCTTGGCAGACAGAATATTTTTAGTCCATTGAATTTTGAACAACTTCCGAGAACAGATGGGTTAGCACTTCACAACTGTGTGTGCGGTACTGTAGAACACAATGAATAAAAAATGACCCGGCTGTAAAATCCTTATTCCCCACTTACTTCTCATTGACTCCAACAAATTGGCCAAATGTCTGCTCACCAATAGGAAAAAGATGTCCGCAACAGTTTCACAAAGCCTCCTTTTTTCCCTTTGCAAACTCACTCTTATCTCAGGTGGGGAGGGAGAAGTATTTTTTTTTTCCTACCACGGAAATATTTCAATGTTTCAAAAGTTTTCACACTCTCTTCTGACCCCACGTTTCCTCAAATAACCAGTGATCTTTGACAGAGGAGCTGATACCAATACTGACCTAGAACTCTGGATGAAGTCAATGTTTTAGTCCAGCTTAAGGCGAACAGCTGGAGTCCAAGATACTCATTCTTGCTACACAACAATGGCTGTGCTGTGGGATGTTTCTCATTTGCATGCAACTGGTTCACTGCAAATGTTTCCATTTGATATTTGAACATGTAGTCAGAACTTTATATTTCTTAATCAGAGACCTTCATCCAGGAGGAGATTTCTGTTGTGACTAGTCACAATGACAACTTGGAAAATTAGATCCTTTTTCCTGCAAGAGTTCATGATTAGGCTTAGTCTTTTATATAACTATAAGATTGATAGAATTAGCCTTTTTCAGAGAAACTGGAATAGCAGACTTAATTTCCATTATGTTATTTATTATTCCATTTAAATTAAGTATGAGCATTGAAAAATAATTTTTAGTACTGTATAAATGGAAATCATACCGTAAGGACCTAAGCATGTAACAAAATACTCAAAATTGTGAACAATACACATCAGCTCTTTTTTTTCTGAACTCACTCACCCTGCTAGTTTGATATTTTTTGGAGAAAACATTATCTGGGGTCTTATTTAAACCTTCATAACTTCATTTCAGTTGTCAAATAAGATATTTAATGGGCTTGACATTCTGAATAACTGTTCCCTTGGAATACCCAGGGAAGTCTCCCTTAAAAGGAAACTAGCATTAAGGGAGAGAATGGATATCTAATGAAATGTCAAAAACATTGAATACCTGTATTGATCTGGAGCCTAATGCAGCACATTTTCTTTTAGGGCTGAATAAAAAAATATAATATTTTTGTGTTAAATTTTTGCAAAATTTTCATATTTTCTGCAATTAAAAATGCTTTTAGAGTAAAAAAAAAAGCTTAAAAGTATCCAAAAAGTTGAAACAATTTAATCAAGTTTTGCATTTTGAAAACAGAATGTTTCTCCATTAAAAAGTGACAATGGAATATTTTAGAGTAGCTCAATGTCTTTCTGGGGGAAGTGAAAAGTGATTCTGACAGTCAGTCCTTATAAATAATTCTCATGTTTATCAACTAAGAATTGCCACATGAACTCCAGGGGATGTTGTGGAGGCTCAGCATTGGAATGTGGTGAACATTTTCATCCTGTAGAATCGTTTGCTTACATGCACAGCTTTTTACTGTTTTGTTATTAAAAAATGTAGGTAGTTCCAATGTAGCACATAGCATACTGAAATTCAAAATCAATGAACCAGCATGCTGTGAGTACAGCACACAAAAAGTAACAAAATTCTGTCTAGCAGTCAGACCAGAACGGTATGCATTTAGTCATTGCTCTTAGAAATTTTTTTTTTCCTGGGATTCCCCAGGAGAAAATGTTAACAGTAAAAATGATAATGAAACATATACCTTAAAACATCTTCCATAAAGTTGGATTTGAATGACTTATAAAAACATATTTCTCATTAGCATCAGGCTATCACAAGCAAGATGAGTTTGAGAACCAAGAACAAATACAAGTGCAACAGGCTATAATACTAATTGGAGAGCAGTGTTCAATGTACAGCACACTGAAATGTTTTGCTGTAATATTTAAGTCCATTATTCAGCTTAAGCTTCTAGATGAGAAGGCATTTTCTCATTTACAGTGTTGACAGCATTTCTTATGAGAGGAGTATAACCAGGGATAGCTTTATTATTTGTTGACTTTAAGAGCTATAAAAATTACACTGAGAAGTTCATTATGCTTTATGTGGTAAGCAGTGTTTAGCTTCTACATTCTCATATCCTGATAGTGATGCATAATACATTTTAAAATTCTCTGCCCCAAACATCGTACAATAACGCATATTAGCTCTTGTCTAAGACAAGTATTTCCGATTTTCCTTTCAGTCAATCTATGTTCTATGAACTTGTGGAATAGGAAGTGCATTAAGACTGACCATGTCTTCACATGCATTGATCATTAATGACAATCATATAATTAAAAGAATTACCTTCCACCAAACAAGAATTTGTAATGACTTCTAGCTCTACATGCCTATATACAAAATTCTTCTTTCCCATGTTCTTGATCTACACTACTTCTGTACCATTCCTGGGGCACTGTTATGTTACTCATTCAGCTCCATTTGGGCCCTTTTCACACACAGTACAAATATCTTCCTGTTGCTGTTGTGTAAGGGAGAAGTAGTGATGACAAGTCTCAGCCTAGAATGCTAAGCAGGAAAAACACTGCATCTCAGGAAATACTTAATTCAAGACTTTGCCTGCTGTTATATGTAAAATTATGTGGAATAAGACAGTCCTACCTCCTCTCTTTTCTCTCAATTTCTCGTGAGCGTATGACCTTCTCCCATTTACAGTTCTCATTAGAACTGAGAGCAGAGGAGAAATAGAAGCTAAAGTTTAAAGGAGACATTAATATGCTAAGTGTTTTTTTTTTGCACATAGATCAAATGAAATGAACACAATTAGGAACAAACTAAATGTCCAATCTCTTTTGAAGTTATTTCTCCTCCATAAGAAAAATCACTTATTGATGCTTAATAAAGATACCATAAAATGATGTTACCTTCATTTACAACTACTGGAAGAAATTCCAAGAGAGAAGAAACCAAATTCATTGAAGCCTCCAGCCTAGTAGAAAATTTGCATTAGCTACAGGTCATAATGTAAATACACAAGCTACAGGACTAATCAACTAGCAGTAAACAAATATTTGAAGAGAAGGTTTCACACAACACTTGCATGGCAAGAAATTAGCTATAAAAATCAATTACACATCATTATCATCAGACAGTATGTATCCAGAAGATTCATCTCAGGAAACACCAATCAAACATCTGGTCAAGTGCAAACACCTCATTCTGCAATTGATAGCCCAGCCAGGGACACATTATTACTTCACATAGGTCAATAACCCTACCCTTTTGGCACAGGAAAAAGGAATCTTAAAGCAAAGGCATAATAAAACAGAAAAGAAAGTCAATCCTTGAAAATAATTGAAAAATAAGCTCCAAACTAAATTATGCAAATTATTTATACAAAGGAAGAGGAATATTTCTTGTACCATGAACTACCACGTTTCAGCTGAGACCAGGTTTGCATTGCAGCATTATGTAAAGAGAAGAATTTAAACTGCAGTGAAACATGGTGTAACTCCATTAATGCTCTATATTCAGGTCTGTGGGGACTCAGGGGAAGAATGAGCAGAAGTGGATCCCTAGTTCATACAAAACTGAATTGTTTTACTGTAGCCTGTGTAATAATCTTGGCTCACCCCAGCAAAGAAATAGGTTTTATTAATTTGATTCAAAGTAATTGAAATCTAGTGGAAAGTATCACTCTGAATCTAGTCTTTGGTAACATTTTCTACTCAGCAAGTCTGAAAATAATCTCTGTTATAAGTAAAATTTTTAGATATCTCTTTCTTGCGGCAGGAGCTATCTTCTTTTGGTCAGCACTGGTTCAGCACAATAGTGACTTAGTACTTAATAGTTGCCTTGGGTTATTCTCTTTTAAAACTAATATGTAAATACTCATACTACATAATTATTTCATTACAGTAATTATAGGCAGTAATAGACAGCCAGCTACATTTTTTGAGTAGCCTTGAAAAGCTCATACATGATTATTGTCAATTACTTTGCTTGTTTTTTGTTCTCTTTTAGAGAAGAGAGAAGTATTAAATCAGAGATGACTATGTGCAATAACAGTTTAAAACAAAATTAGAAAGAACGGATGCACCTGTGGATCCAGGAAGAAGCAAGAATAAATCCTGAAGAGCTGCTTTTTCAAAGATACGTGCAAACAAGCTTGGGACCTTATATGCCATATTTTACTGCTGTGAAACATATAGGCAGTTCAATTTGTTTAAAAGTTTAAAAGTTTACCTTATTGCTGTACCATTTTTCCTTACGAAACAGAATTACCATAATAGATCTCTCAGTATATTCCCGGTGGTCTCATTGACAAGAAATATTGACAGAAAATCTTCTAACAACCTGTAACACACACCTTTCACAACTCAACAATAGCTACCACTAGAAAAACAGATCAGAAAGCAAGACTTGAAGGTCACTGTGTAATAGAATAAAGCTGGCCATTCCAGAAAATGAAACTGCAGCACTAAAAAGGTTTTGTATACAGTGATGAACAGCTTCAGACAGCACTGAATGTAGTGGCAGACAGCGTAAAGCAGATGCAGCATTCACGGCTGCAGTATGGACCAGCCCAACTCCTACAGACCAAGTGTGAAATCTAGCTCCAAGGTACATTTAGCTCAAAGCTGAAATCTTGGAGACTTGCAGAGCGAAAGGGAGGTAGCAGTGCCCAGTCTTCCTCCTAGAGTAGCAAAAATCCCAAGTGCTTTCAAAACAATGGGATAAACACATTTTCCATTTTCTTAATTTGTTAATTTTCCATATTTACTGCTTCACTGCTTTACTTTCTATTCTTCATACTAAGTAGTTACCTTTTCATAGTCCATTTATTTTCTGGAAGGCAACAAGAAGCATTTCTTAACTTAGAAAACATCTCCATGTTTGTGCTTTGCCCTCAAGTGTATTGGCAGCAGCTGCACATCTCTACTAAGGAAAGCTTCTGTTCTTAATTTCTGCATGCTATGATCTCCTTTTGTTTCCTTCAAAATTTATCTTCAGTTAAGTTGCACTGTATTTTATTGCTGCTGCTTCTGGTTATGTATTGTTGAGTTTTTCTTTCCTGGTAACTCTACGAACTGGCTGGCTATTTTTCATTATTTCTGTGAGGCTATGGGAAAAAAAAAAAAAGCAATTCCTTTACTTGAGAATTCTGACATTTATTAGTGTAATAAAACTCTCAGATGAAACTGCAGTTTTCCAAGTAATTTCACTTGCAGGGGAACTTATAAGGGATTTATTTTAAAGTCAGGTAAAACATAGAATGAGAAATGGATGGAATTCAGACAGAAAAAATTAGAAAATTAAAAGTAGGAAATGTACTCTGAAGTGAAAATGATGATGCTCTTGTGATGTTAATTACGTCACAAGAGGACACATAAGCTAAAGAGCTAATATTTCCAAGCCTTCTTATCAGCTAAACAAAATGCAAGCAGTTGCTGGAAAGTGTGTCACTAGAAATAAATAGCTGTATTATTATCAGTCTCTCAACGTGAACTCCTTATGGAACAAGTTCTTCAATATTCTGTCTATAAACTTTCGCAAAATTGTGTACAATGGGTTGAGTAATCTTCCAAAAGGTTTGGAAATTACATGTCTTCTTTTCTAGCATACCTAGTATATTTTCCAAAGAGAAGACAGCATTTCATGCCTTTTTTTTTTTTTCCTTTTACAGTTCATAAAGGCAAAACACCAGTCTGCAAAGATGTCTAGGTGTCTAAATACCACCTTAATTACTCAGTACCACCTTTAGACCCTCAGTTCTATGCTGCCAGCTGCTGCTCTCTGGCCTCAGAAGTAAGTCTATGCATACCTATATTTTTTAACTTTAAAAGGTCCCTTTCCATTCTCCTTTAAAGTAGGGATCCAGTTGTTCTGTGATGGGACATGTGCAGCTGTGAATAACCTGAGGCTGAGGTGGTTCTTGAGATGCCTATATAACAAGTGCAGAGCTAATTTCTCAGAGGAACCAGATGGTAGACACTAGGTCTCTTTGGAGGAGGTAGATTCCACTTAGTGAATGTTCTATTCGAAAAAAGCAACTTCTGTCATTATTGTACAGAGTCCATATTTGAAGCACAAGGAGTACTGAGCTCAACATTCTAGTAGCTGGATTCAACGTGTGTATATGCCTGTACCAGGTATATTCTGTTCCTGGATCACAAATACCAGGCTTCTCATTTAATGGAGACTATAGATCCTACTAGAGGTCTACATAAGTGCCACTATGTTCAGAATTGCAGAGCTGTTGTCCATTTTGAGAATCCATCCCCTGGTGACCTGCAGAGGACCACACTTTAACAAAATTCCAAGACCACCTGGACATCTTGACCCTTTATCTAGCTGCCAAGTCACCTCGTTTCTCAAGTTATCAGGCACATAGCTAAAGAATGTCCTACCTCTGTGAGCCTGCTTGCTGTGAAAAGCCCAGCTGTCTCTGAGCACTGTGCACTGAGAAGAGTTGCTTCAGCTAATAAGCATCACTTATTCCCTGTGTCCTGATTTGCTTTGTTATGAGGTGCTAACGATAACTATTTAAAATCTCCTGAGCCAGTGTCCCAAGTGATTAATACAGAAACTGTCCAGCTAAGTCTGTGGTAAGTTCATTAGAATTTTCTTTTCATAGGTCACAAACACTGATGGATTAAATGACACAAAAAGTAATGTTAAGAAAAGAAAATTTTCCTGAACAATGAAGTTTGTCTGCAAAAATCTTTACTTTAATATGGGCTGCAGTAGAATTAATTGGGGAAAAAATTGTTGCTATTATTACAACCGGTATTTATTATTATTGTAGCATGTTAGGTGAATAGTGTGCTTTTTATATTTATAAAGCTTGGACATGACAAGTTTCTTTATTCCTAGATGAGCTTACTGTCTAGGTCAGACAAAGTATAGAAGGTAACAGTGAGTCAAGAAAAATTACCGTCACAGCCCTGTTGTTTGAAATATTGCCCTGCAAAATGAATGTTTGGAGCTGAAAAGAACAGTTCCATACCCAGCAATTTCCACCTGGCCATCCATGGGAATAGAGCAAGGAGCACAGGAAGGTAACAGCAACAGTTCTGCAACTCTTTCAATCCATTTCCTAGTATCAGTCTACCAAGCTTACCAGTGAAACAATGCAGGAATACATCTATACCGTGTGACAGTCCAGAGTGCAAGGACTGCTAAGACACAAATTTCAGGAGGGCAAATTAACTACTGTGATGAGCTTTTTTTTTTTTTTAATAGTCCAAACACTAAGCAACTGTTCCACAGATCTAGGCTACAGGTCTATTTTCATGGGGTTTGGTATGTATAACAAATGGATCAAGAATACATTGTGCGCATCTTTTTTTAAACATGAAATACCATGATGATAATGTAATCAGTTGTACCTTTTCTGTGGATAAATATACCACCCCCGCTTTCACTCATAGCTCAGCTAAGGAAAACATCTGGTCCCATAGCAAAATAAAGGTACTAATCTGCAGCATGTATCTTGCTCATCAGAAAGCAGAAAACACAAGGCCAGTGAAAGTCGCTGTTGCAATCAAACTGTGTTCATTAGAATAAGTAGTTTAGAACAAACTGACCACTTTCTGTACAGGAGTAAAATTCTTTCCAAGGTTGTTGGACTTCATGAAATTGTAAATAAAATATGAATGACCTTATTCTGTCTCTGCTGTGGTGAACTTTGTAGGCCTGAGTTCAAAAGCACAATGGCAAGTTTCCAGCCACATCTAACCATTTAAGCAATAACAAACTGCAAAAGAACATTTTAAGACTGCTTCTCTTGTTATCAAAACTGCACCACAGAGTACTGAGACTGTCAACAGAAACTGACAAACCTTGCTTTGGAAAAAATCTGTTCACCAAAATAGTAGGACTTCATACAATACTCTATGAATACTCCCCACCTGTACTTCTTGCTGCATTTTACATTTTCAAGCTCAGACATTAAGAAAATTAAGATAGGAACTTAGCATTCAGTGCAATTGGCCACAACCGCTTGAAAAATTTCTCGGAACAGTCCTCATTTGTAATTTGCCAGTAATTTCTCACCTTTAAAATGGTAGCAATATGAATAATGATGATAATTCAGATGCAAAACAGAAATATTTTGGGCCTTCTAATGAGGATACTTTTTGGCCACAAGGCCAGTGGCTTCAGAATTTTGTTAACTACCTTTCAGTGTTTACTTTTGTAGCTATCTATTACTGCAGCTCTCCAGAATGCATTCCTGTTAGTCCTGGATCAGTTATTCAAATAAAGGACTGTAGTCTGGTGGATTCTTCTGCTGTCCACATGGCTCCAGTAGTAGCTCCCCACCTGAGGATGTGATGATTTCTTCCTAGAAAGATAAAACCAGAAAGATAAAACCAATTAGAATATCATTCATAGATATCTAAGCCTTTCCCTATCTTCTAAGAAAAGCAATAAATATCATCACTCCACTGTAACTGGTAACCAATTACGAATAAACGCTTGACATGGTTTAGCGGTGGACTTGGCAATGCTAGGTTGACAGATGGACTCGATATTAAAGGTCTTTTCCAACCTAAACAGTTCTATGATAAAATAAGTACAGACCAGCAAAGGGATCCTATCAACTATTCATTTTCTTCATGCTTCATTTATCTCGTACTTAATGACAGTAGTAACTCGTGCTACTATCAAATAGTGAAATCAAACGGTGTACAAAAAAGGCTGTGATTTGTACTATCTGTAAGTTGCTATGCTATTTAAGAAAAACAGCTACTGATGCCTATAAAGGATGCTCTCAAGGGTTAATTTAACTGGCATATGCAAGTCCGATGATGTTACTTCCGTAGTCATTGGGAGGAAAGAAGCTTCCCCAGGCAGAATGAGCAAGAGCTCAATGTTGAGCGCAAACACACAACACTAACAGCTTTCTGACTGATTACAGAGAGATGAAAGATAATAACCTTGCTAGGGTAAAGACAGTCTTTACAAATAGCACTCATTCTCATTAATTAAATACCCACATGCCAAGTCTGTCATTCCACTAATTGATTACCAAAATGAACTAAGAAAAAACTTACTGGAAAGGTAGAAAACTTGGTCTTTGCACTTATTCCTAGAGTAATGATAGTTCATTTTTATTTTTGTAGAAGTTTAAGATTTATAGATGCACCAAAATGAGCCAGAATCCAGAATATATTGACTAAAATAGCAACCCTTCATCTGAAAGTTTAGATCCAAGTTAAGTAAACATACAGATTTAGAAATTATCTTGGATATGTTATTGCTGCTTTCCACACAGCATTTAAACGCAAATAGTAATAAGAGAAAATGCACACTCACATCCTCTTCTGTAAGAAGTTTGTTCTTCCAGCTAATGGTTACCACCCCCTTGTATCTGTCAGATGTGTTGCTTGAGTGACTTTTTTTTTTTTAATCAAAATGAAGCAGTTTTAGATGAGTAAGTATAAGCAACTAAAAAAAAGTAGTTATGCCAGTTATGCCAGCCCTGTTCATTTTGACTGGAAGTGAAAAGGACCCTCAAAGAGAAGTCCATGCAGCTTTTGGGGTGGGGAAGTACACTCTTGCCAAAATAGTCCTGAGGAAGCAGCAACTTTTCCTTCCCAAACAACATAGCAATAGCCACAGGAGAAAGTGAGAAAGTGTGCCCGCAGCGCAACCATCTACATAAAGATTGTCGAGTTGGTTACCAGAAGGCTTTGGGACACTTGACAAGTGTCAACCCTTCACCAGAAAGGGCAGGCAGAAAAAGCTTCAAAGAAAGCTATGTGAGAGACAGGATAAGACGTCTCCTGAAGTGGTTGCCGAAGAGACCAGATTTCATATAGTTATTATGAAACTATAGAATTCTGTGGTGCATTAAAGTAGAACCAGTTTCTCTGACGGGCTTAGTATAGGGGGAGTCATTAACTATTACCAAGGGACACCTAAGAAAAAAATATTTTTTTTAAATGTCAGGAACTAAAAGCCATTCTGCTTCTGACAGGTGCCCTACTGCTGCCTGTAAATAGATACGTTTTTAGTACAGTGATTGCCTAGAATGAGCTGTGATAAAAACATGGGAACATAGCCGGAGCAGAGATGGCTGGAATTGGTTGTCACCATCACCCCTCTTCAGGAGCACAGGGGATACACTACTTTAGCCAGAGCTCCCACACCCAATATGATAATCTGCATATGAGGTGTTGTATGTGTGCTTTTCTTTCCCTGACAAGGCCCTGGTTAGACTGTTTCCAGTTGCACTGCGTCTGTCTGGGATGGTGTTAACTTTCTTTACAGTCAGTATGGTGGAGTGTTTTTAATTTGTGGCTAAAACGGTGTTGATAACACACTAATGTTTTGGCTGTTGCTGATCAGTGCTTGCACAGCATCAAGACTATCTTTTTCCCACTCAGCCACTGCTGGCAGTGAGTAGGCTGGGGACAAGGTGGGCTGGCCGCACCTTGAATACTGTGTTCAGTTTTGGGCCCCTCACTACAAGAAGGATGTTGAGGTGCTGGAGCGTGTCCAGAGAAGGGCAACGAAGCTGGTGAGGGGTCTGGAGCACAAGTCTTATGAGGAGCGGCTGAGGGAACTGGGGTTGTTTAGTCTGGAGAAGAGGAGGCTGAGAGGAGACCTTATCGCTCTATACAACTACCTGAAAGGGGGTTGTGGCGACGAGGGTGTTGGCCTCTTCTCCCAAGTAACTAGCGACAGGACAAGAGGAAATGGCCTCAAGTTGCGCCAGGGGAGGTTTAGATTGGATATTAGGAAAAATTTCTTCACTGAGAGGGTGGTCAGGCATTGGAACAGGCTGCCCAGGGAGGTGGTGGAGTCGCCATCTCTGGAAGTGTTCAAGAAACGTGTGGATGTGGTGCTTCAGGACATGGTCTAGGGGACATGGTGGCGCTGGATTAATGGTTGGACTTGATGATCTTGAAGGTCCTTTCCAACCTAGTGTTTCTGTGATTCTGTGATTCTGTGACAAGCAAGAAGCTGGGACAGGACACAGCCCAGCTGGTTGACCGAAAACGGCCAAAAGGATATTCCATACCATATAATGTCATGCTCAGCAATAAAAACTGGGGCAGAGGAAGAAGGG
>NW_010535548.1:12700-74076 GCF_000687285.1 Phaethon lepturus
GAAGCTGGCTTCCAAGGTGGCCATTTAAAGAGAATTTCATCAAATCAGGGGAGGAGGTATTTTTTGGTCAAATGTGACACCTACTATTCTCCCATGTGGCAATATGATGTGGTAGTGATCTGTGAGGGGACACTAAGGCAAACCTCATTTGTCTTAACTTTTTATTTGATCTTAAAATGAAGCCACCTCTGTGTGCACACATGGCAGCAGCTAAGATGGGAGAAAGAAGGTGAGGGAGAGGAGGTTCACCAAAATCTAACATTCAGAACACATTAATCATTTTCAGGGAATCTGAATGAGTTTGTGATTTTTCTGCCCTTGATTTCTTTTGTTTGTTTGTTTGTGGACTTAAAAATCCTACTTAGAAAGTGAACACCTATGTTTTTATGAAGGATAGCACATCTGTTCTTTCATGTAACAAATTCTGAGAAACTCAACTTCTTTTTATTAAGCCAATAAAATAATTGACTTCTACTGTACCGCTAATAACATTTGAAATGGAAGGATTACAGCTGGAAGCAATAGTGCAACATTTCTTCAAACCTGTACAAACTAGCTGAAATAAAAGAAAGATTTAAAAGAGAAGGGAAATTGCAAAATAATAGAATTAGTTTGAGACAAGAGTGAGAAAAGGATAAAAAGGGGAAGGGAACTAGAAAAGAGAGGACGAAGAGAAATGGTAAGGGTGGCTAAGAAAAAAAGCATAATTAAAATTGATGAAGATAGGAGAGATGCAAGATGACAAAAACAACCTACGCCATCAGAAATAGTGCTACTGTTTAGTCACAGCCTGGCAACAAGAAACACAAGTTAGAGGAAAAGTAATTCAAACCCATGTAAAGTCAAAGATGAGTAGTAAATTACTTTTTTAAGATTGTTTTGGATAATAAGGAATGAACCTTAGCACATCCCTAAAAGAAAATCCCTCCATGTTCCCTTCTTTAACTTTAGCAGGGCCCCACTCCTTTGCTTTTGCACATTACAGCCCTCACATCAAAGGTCGAAAAATGCTGAAATTTCATTGAAAGACTTTTCTATGGTATTTCCAATCCAATTTTGCACAGCAAAGAGGCTCAAAAAGTGTTAGCTCTGTCAGCCCTTATTAGTCCATTTTTAGCCCAGGAGAGCATGCATTGTGAACGAGTGCTTAGAAGGGGACACGAATACATGCTGAAGCATTTGAAAGAAGGGGAGAAGTCTTCTGATCCACTGTAAAAGACACAAACTATAAATGCTACAGCTAGTCTTACCGTAGAATACATATGTGTATTCTTTTCCCCACTCTGGTTACTTCTACTTTCCAGTGTGGTTTCAAATCACATGGTTCCTCTTTAAATTATTAATCCATTCCACTCAGCTATTGATCTCTGCCTAGCAAGTGTTACCTTGTGAAAATCAATGAGATCTGTCAGTGTTGCATGTCGGTTTGGATCTACCCCCAAGAAGCTGTAGAAATCCCCCGAAGCATCAACCAGGAAGTGTCTGAACCCACTCTGCTGGCGGTAAGACAACGCATAGCCCCAGATTTTCTCACTGACTCGCACCAGGAACGTTCCTTCAGATTTATTCATCAACAACTCTTCTGCCTCCTGGCGGCTGATAATACCTGGCAAAAAAAGCCCCTATGGTTACACAGATAACAGTGTCTGTCGGAGTAAATGAAATGCAAGAAATACAGAGCAGAAGTGAAATTAAAATGGTATAACTCCTCAAGACTGAAATGTTTATAGGAGTTAGAGCTATAGAGACAACGTTTATGTTGTTCACTTCTGAAGGACAGCTGTAAGTTTTGATGGAGTTTGGTGGGATATGCTTCTTAATTATCTCATTAAGAATTGCTTTTTTGCATCCTTACTGCTTTTTCAAAGGAAGTGCATGAATACAACTGGCCTATCAGACCGGCGAATTCTGTGCAAGTGACCATTTAGCAAATTGCAGTGTTTGGCATTGCAATTTGAATTTGCAAAACGTTACTGATATTTGCAATTGTATTGCAGTACTTCTGACTCTGTTGCCTTGCAACTGTTTTACAGGTCCTAAAGAAGGAACATAAAGCAAGTGCCAGGAGAAAAAGCATTTATCTGCTTTTGTATATCCATACGCACACATCCATAGATGCATATAGATAAATTGGAGCACAGAGAAATCAAATCCTGCAACTAACAGAGCTGCTACCAGAGATGGGTATGTTAGATCACTTTTTCACAGGCTTGCATTTCTAGAGAACATCGTCAAAGAGGGAAACAGAAACAAAAATCATAGTCCTCTCCTTCTGGGACCTTTCAGGCTTAATAGCAGAGTAATAGTCTCCTCACGTGAAAAACTGTAGCCATGAATTAAACAGAGTACCAACACAAAGAAAAGACTGAATATTGTGTTTGTTGGCCAGAAGTGAGCTAGTCTTCAACAATTCATGATGAACAATAATGAGTAATGCACCTTGCTCCAGGACAAGAGGATAAAATTAGTTGGGGCTTCTTGCAGCACATGAATGTCATCCTGTGGTCATTTTTTCTATGAGCCAGCTTGCCTCTCTGGACAAATTCTGGACAAACTCAATTAGGGAACAAACTCTCCCCCCATATCCTGGTCACCAAAAAGAAGGATCCCAAATTCAGATTTTCAGAGTAAGCAAGGAATAAAGTTTAATAGAAGTAGAGCTTTCAAGAACTTTCCCATTTTATTCTTCTGTGTTAGAAAAAATCTTAATGTCTTTTTTTCTTTCAGTGCTGTGTCCTAGGATCAGAAGTTGCTGGTACTTCCACATGCAAACAAGGGTGTAACAGATAAATCCTATTCTGACCACACCCCACGTAAAAGGTCTGATCAGAATTGCATCCAGCACTGAACCAGGTCTTACCATCCCGGTTCAAATTTGTCTGGTAGGCCTAGAGAACAGTAATCTCATGTCTCAAAATTACCTGTGAAATACCAGATGCTCGCTTTAATCAGGAACAGATGTTGAATTAGGCCATCCTGAATGTGAACACGGCACAAATGTCAATAAATAATATATGTACATGTTCCAAAGTTACTCTCTGTGAAGCTAAACTTTCTCAAAATAATACATGTAATACTTAATGGAACTGTTTGTTATTGTAGAATCCTACACATGTGAGAGTTCCATGGAGTCCAAGTACCGAAGAGCCACATTGTTTTAGTGTAATAATAACCATAACCCAGGGATTACCAAGTCATACAAAGGAGGGCCTACCCAAAAGACCAAAGTTTGGGATGTTTTAATTAAGACCACAAGGAAAATTATGCCTCTGGGAGACACAGGAATAGACTGAGGAGATCTGGGTCCTAAAGGCAAACACTGTGTGATGTTAGGAAAGATAGAAAAGCATCTCCTTCCTTCAGTTTTTGTCTACTTTGAGGCAATGAATTCCTTTTACAGTTTTACTTGGTTTAACGATGAACACGACAAGGCTCAATTTTAGTGGGGCTCAGAGGTCCCTACTGAAATATCCTCAGTACCGAGAAGAAACACACTCTGCTGAATGACTCGCAGTTCTCTTTTTCTGGAGACTATGACATCACCTTTGCACCAGACATGCAAACGAGGAAGTACGCATGCAAACATATGCATTTGTTTAGAAACAGCATGCAACCGCTCAGCCAACAGTGTCAATTACTGCACTTTGCAAAACTAAAAACCATTGTATTGAAGAACTCCAAGACGAATTGTTAAAAATTCTTGAGCTCTGTTCAAATGAAAAGATATGAATCCATAAAATGCAGCGTATTATGTGAAGCTGTATCACTAGATCCCATTACCAGATGCCATGTGCCGAGTTACACAAAAATTGATTCTGAAATCACACTTTGTTAAGGCAAATATCCAGTCTTCTCTCAAATTGCCCTTATTTAAATATACCATGAAAAGTTTCATTAGTGATTATGCTGCCTAATTCCTTGACAAATCTCTGCTAGAAATACATGCAGATGAGCCGTACTAACAAGCTCAGAGCATTCAATGATACAGGAAAGGATAAACAGTTCCATCATCGGCAAATACTCCATTAACTCCAATAATCAATATTTATACTGTAATTCTAGATTGAAACCACGCTGGTAACTTTTGGGATAGGAACTGGATGCTATTACAACTATCCCTTCTCTAAGCTGTGTGAGAACTGTTATGCAGAACTGTTATGTGCTAGGGAACGAGGTGGCCTAGACAATTTAGCACCTATAAAAATAGAGGGTTTGTAAAAAACAGAGTTGTAAAAAAAGAGTTTGTATTATAGGGTTTGTATTATATGGTGAACATTATTCTTAGGGTATTTCTAGGGTTTGAATGACCATCACTATCAGGAATACAACATGAAATTCATTTAGTATCGGTTAGTTTAATGCTAAACAATCTGTTTGCCTGCTCTCAACTCCCACCAGTAGAGCTAAAACACTGCAGGCTTCCAGATGATGTTATCTTCTTTGCCAGACCTTATTTTTGTTCTGGGCACTTTATATCATTGAGTAGATGAGAAATGCTACATTACTCATGGGCAAGTTCTTTTTTGTTTTAATTCTCTTTTCTGTTAAAGATGGTGTAATAAATTATCAGCCAGCTGCTTTCTTCCCTTTTTCTCTCCTGACTCTGTCAACAGCTCATGAGAAACCATCTCTCCCCATCACCTCCTCCCTCTCTCTGCCTCCCAGTTATTTTATTTTTCACTGGTTCAAGTCTTCAGTGGGTGGTGATTGCAGCAATGAAAGTCTCCCTCCACATTTTAAAAAATGTTACACTGTTCTCAAGACAACTAGAAAAAGAGTGGCACTGTTCACTCCTGAGACAGCTGTAGAGAAATAAACAACATCTGTGAAACCCCTTCGTGAACATTTAAAAGTGTTTGAAATGAAGTCAAGAAACTCGGGTTTCCCAAGGCTCTGGTAAGAGGTTTAGAATCACTGATGCTCTTATTTGTGCTAGTTAGGATATTAATTGGAAATATTATCTGGAAAAGAAACGACTGGTGCTTTGAAAACTAATTTTCACTTTGTGTAATTACTTGGTGTAATCTTCACTCAGTGTAAAGCAACACTGTGTCAAAAGCAGTAATCCTTTCACGCAAGCACAACTTTGCGAATCATTCATTTCAATAAATACCTCACAATTAATCAAGCTATCATCGGTATCATCATTTTAACTCACTATGTGGCCAAATACACAATACATAGTTGGACAGCAGTTAGCTACCCCACTGAAACATCTTCTACCTGTCATGCTAAATAATTTCTCTGAGTACACAAACTGCTGTTGCCTCTAACAAACTGTAGAAAAACAGTAGGGTTTTGACTGGGAGAGGATCAAAGGTGTAACTCACTCCTCTTGAAAGCATGGAAACCCTATCAGTTGGCTTGAGTTTTAGCCCCCTGCCCCCAAATTCACTGCATGCATCTATCACATTGCATGCATCTACATGTCCACTTTAAACATTCTAGTTTTGCAATGCTTACATGTATTAACATTTTGGATTCTTAGCAAGAGAATAACATTTTGGAAGACGGTTTATTTCAAATCATAGGACATTTATCATCAACTGACAGGTTCCTAATTAAGAGCTTCATTTTTAAATACAGTGGCTGTAAAGACAATTTGTAGATGATAGGCAAGTCTTAACATTTTGTTGTAATTACGTTCTTTTTACCACCACCAATCTTCCAAAAAGGAAAAAGAACGTCCTAACATTTACAGTATATTAAGCTCACGTGGGAACTGCAGGCTCCATTATAAATGTATTGGGCACAGCTAAGAAATCTTGATGCTGCCTTCCAAGTTTACAGCAGCTTCAATAGCAGAAAATGCTACTCTGGAATATTATGCAGTGACAGTTCAGCTTCCCATTCTTCTTCTAGCCCAGCTGAAACCAGGACACAGCACTATCTTACATACATCCTAAGTGAAACTCAGGAGATGAAATACATAAATATTTGCTAAGAGAATGCCATAACAAGCATGAGTCTGAACTATAAAAACTGATAAACTTTGTCAACAAGGCAAGATCATATAGTAAGAGTCTAAAATTATTTTTTTGATTATACAGATAAAGTTACATCATGTCCATGGTTGTAATCTACCAGTGGTCTAATGTACCACATGTAATAATACTGTAAATATATAAAGATAATTTGGCCCTTAATGATCAATATATTTTAATATGCATCTGTGCATTTATATACGCCAAGAGATTGACTAAGGTTAGAGGGACAGCAGATACAAACACAGCCCAGAAGCATTCGTTTACCCTTCTGCAATAGAAGCTATTTGCTCAGCTGATACTTTCTTTTTTCCTATTTTTTCATTAGCTTGATCTCAAACACTCCAGTGCACGAGGTTTTACTCACAGAGCAAAAGTGTCACAAATACAGTCATGAATAAATATTAATGAGAGCATTCATGCCAAAAGTGCTTTCGTGACCGTTATGAAAAGCCTTCTATTGAATGCAAAATTGATTTGTTGACCAATTATGAATATTCACAGGTAATTAATAAAGAGGAGAAAGACTCATCCTGTTTATACAACTTAAGATACCTAACCAGGGAAGTGTGTGATTTAGGTCACCAATCAAAATTAGGAGCAGGATCCAAAACACAGAGAAGTCCATACTGGCATCTCTTGTTTTCAATGGGATTAGATCAAAGCCCATAAGAATACAGATATTCCTGGCAATCATAACATGAATAATTCACATGATAAAGGTCATACAAACACAATTACACCTAGAGCAAGTGTAAACAATAAATAAAAATGAACGATGAGGAATTAGCAGATAACTGCTGAATAATGTAAAAGACTATATTTGTCCAATTATACAGGCAGATCTAAACAGTAATTTGAAAGATAGTGATAAAATGGCACAAAGGTTAGACGGATCACTTTGCTAAGCACTAGCCAATCCCTCCCATTTTTTCAAAAAGAAAAACTGAGCTAGACAGACATACTACTAAAACTATACCATGTGGAATAAAATGTTTCCCAAAGGGAAATAAGCAAGTGAGTTTTCCAAAGATTTCCACATAAACTTCCTCTGAGGTTTAATTTGAGAGTCGAAAGTTGGATTATACCTCACCTTGCAAAAAAACCTGAAACAAATTTCAGAACAAACCACTATAAAAGCCTAGACTTGTATAGAACAGATTTTATGGTCTTGGGTATTCTAAATCAAAACAGAAGAGTTCTGGTTTGAGGAGAGGAAAATACACCACAGGTTCTTCTGCCCAGATCATTATAATAATAAAAATTATGTAGGTGGAAGTAAAGACCCAGCCGACTTGGGACCAAAATATGAATAAAGGCGATCAGTTTTGAAAGAATAATCAGAAAAGTAAACAGAAATTCAGAAGAGATTAATCCAACTGCAGCCATTATGGCTTAGGAAGAGCTGACAGCCTGTGTTAGCATGCCAGCATTAACAAAAACCACTGTCAGGAAGTGCAAGAACAGCTTGTAAGAACACCAGTCTATAACCTAATGGTGGGGGTCATAGATTTCAGAGCCCACAACAAAGGATGATATACATGAGGAACCAACGCAAGCTAAGGTGAAAACCGAAGCTGAGGTACTAAGGTTTAGAATAAACCTGATCTTTTTTAGATGCCATAATAAGGTGGGACAGTAAAGGCTTGAAACAAATGTTCGAATGCAGGACACTAGTCACCTGCTCTGGTCTACGAGAAGGTGAAAAATCCAGCTCCTTCAACGACTCAGAAAGATCAAAACCATAAAAAGCAGGAAGTATTGGCGTCCCTGTAGTGCAAGAACCAGAGCAGCTATCTTATGCTCTCGAGGAAAAGCAGTCTCTACATCACTCAAAGCAATAGTTTCCTCAGGTTGACTTTTTCAATTCTCTTCCACAGGTGCAAGTTTATATGTGAACTCTTAAGCTGACTGAACATACTTATGGTTATTCATTGGGAAGGACACAATTAATCTACAGAACTCTTATGTCTAGAATGAATTATGTTATCCTTGAGACTACTGATGTCACATACAATTTAAAGAACACTGCTGTCAGTTATAGAGATGTATGGACTGATCTACAAATTGAAATAGCCAAAGAATAATGTACATATCTAGGTCATACCTTGTGATTTCTCCAGCATTTACAGCAGGAGTAGCATGCACAATTAAACACATGCACAAATATTTGCAGCAATAGGATCTGACTCTGTTAAAAAGGTTTCATCCTCTCCTTTCTTGTAGCCACAACACTTTTCTGGATAGTGCATCAAAACAAGTAGTGAAAGAGGAGATCAATAGCATTGTGTGAGAGAAGCTACGGCTGAGAGATAACAATAGCTCTGCCTCTGCTATTTCAGAATAAAAGCAATAAAGACTGAAAAGCAAAGCAAGGGAGTAAATCAAAGATGGCTGGTAATAGAAACAAAGCTGTTGAAGGTATTCACCATCTGCTGTTAATGCAGAATAAACTCACGTGGGACTAGATCTTGAAAAGAGTTCTGTTCTGATTTAGGCATCAAAATAAATGGCCACTCCTTAAAAACAACAACAACAACAACAACAACAAAAAACAAAACACAAAACAACCCGAACAACACAACAAAAAACCCCAGCACAACGACTGGTTTGTTGTGGGGTTTTTTTTTCCAAGACCTGGCAACAAGTGAACAAGTGTCATGGCAAAAACCCAAGAGCCAAGGGGTGCCGAGTTCCTATAAAATGCTACTCTTACTTACAGCTGGCGAGAATGTGGGTATTTCATGCTGTGCTGCATGTTGGTGACCTAATTTAAGCCCTAGTACATAGCCCTGTATCCGCACGTTACTGAGTACAGGGCTATAGGCCTCTGTGCCAACAACAGAGAAAAAACATGCAACGGGTCACAAAAAGCAAAACCTAAAACATGAGTAAATAACTAAAACCTTCCTGTCTGCGTAGAACTGCAACGGGAGGCAAAGCTGGGATGTACTTAGAAATCAACAGGTAAAATGCACATTTGAAATACCCGGCCACATCACAGAGAGATTACCTGAGCACTCAGTGGTCGGTATGACGCTGGCCTCCTCTCTGAGCTGGGCAGGCAAGGAGAAGTGACACCGGCCAGGGAGCCTCTGGAGAAGCCTGGCTTTGCTCCACATTCACCACCTTTTCTTCTGCACAAGTTCAGGAGCAATGCTCGCAGCAGCACAACTAAGAGATAAATCCGTGCTGTTGAAAGGCGAGCAGGAGTCTGTTATTTGTTCTTCACCATTCCTCCCTTTGTAACCATCGTGGCACATTTAAGAAATATGCAGAATTGGGAAACACCACGTCAGTGAATCTCAGCTACCTTCCCAGTGGGCCTGGCTCAGTATGGAAGGTATGCTCTGGGCTACGCACAGACATGTATAGAAAGCCAAGGCCCAGAGGAATAATGTTTTTCTGAATGGCAAGAGATCCCTTCAAGCAAGGATGAGGCATATTGATAATGCACCATGCCCTAAACAAGCTCTTCTTGAAGACTTATGTGGTGCATAAGACTATCTTGAGCCTCCATACACAGGAGAAATTCTCCAAGGAAAAGTATCATACGTAAAAACATATAAGCATGTTTTGCGGGGGGGGGGGGGGGGGGGGGGGTGGGTAAATGTGTCTGGTTTTTGGGGTTTTGTTTTTTTTAGATAATATGGATTCATATCTCTCTTCTGTCAATATAAAGCAGTTCTTCAAATAAAGAAAACTCAGACCTCAGAAGCTTTAAGACCCTAAGGCTGAGATTCCTTAAAGCAATTAAAACCCTACTGAATTTCTTAAGGAAATGGGTGCCTTACTCCCCTGGGAATCTTTGAAAATCCTATCTAAATGAGTAATGCAGTTATAATGGGTATTTTCCTTCAGGTTTACAGAAAATCAGATGTGCTACATCCATTGTTGCTAGCGTGGCTCACAGCTAATTCCCTATGCACTTTGCAGAAAATATACCCCTTAATTGTCTCCTTTAAAGTTCATTCTATATCCAAACTATCAAATACTGTAAAAACCCTTTATACTCACTGTCAAAATATTTACACCATATTCACTAACAAGCAGTGCAGCGCATGAAAGATAGGCGTTTGCATTACTTGCCTGAATACACCACTGGTATAATAGGGCTATAAATTTTTCTGTTAATGTCTCCTCAAAGCGTAGCGTTGGTTTCTTTCTTCCCTTCCTTTCAGATCAGCCTATAGAATGCATTAGCCAGGAGGAAAACAAAGATTTCAAACTCTCTTCTCTTTGTCCATTACTGTCATCTATCAGAGGAGAAAAGGTAGCACAAAAGACCTTTAACCTTATATATTTCTTGATTTTTTTTCTTTAGAGATGGGCTCTCCTGACCTGCAATCCTTGCATTAAACCTCTGCTGTTATATATATATATACACCCTTTAATTTTTGTGAGTTTTCTCTTCTCATCTGAACAGCTTCTAAAAAGAAGGTCACCTTAAAAAATGGCACAGTTAACCATCCCATTTTCAGTGGCTTCTCCAACTACATTCTCTGTGTGTAGCTTCCATATATGATCAGTAAACTGACAGAAATCTAAGGGCAAGAATATTTAATTTTGTATTGTTTTCACTGCCTAAGGTTGGAAGCCTCTATGTTCTAGTAAAGTCAATGCAAGATCAACAGGGAGGTTCCAAGCACCGAAATAGGATGCATTACATGAACAATACAAATATTCCTAATAATGATGTAGTTTTTTCTTTGCTGATAGGATGACTGGAAAATATGGAAGTGTTTTGTTTTGTGTGGTTTTGTTTTGGTTTAAATTCAGTAAATATTTCCTGGCCTATATAAGCATCCTACATGTTGTTATAGATAGCTGACATTTCCTGCAAATAGCATGGAAAATAAGCGTATTCATGAAGATGTCTGCAAATTCCAAATAAGACACAAACATGCTTTGAGAAAATATCAGTACACTAATGCAAATAGGGAACTTTGTTATAAATATTATTACTGTAAGATTTATTCACTTCCTTACAATACAGATGGGATTGAATTTTTATTCAATTATGTGTGAAAAAGATAGCCACCATACAGACTATCAATAAATTTTTGTGATAGACTTGTGATGTGACATATGCAAAGTAGATATCAAGATATCATTGTATGATCTGAAACATTAAAATTTGCTTAATCAGTAAAGCATGCAGAAATACCTCACTAGAGCAGCCTGACAAGGCTAGAAATAATACAGTTGTGTAATACAAAAACGCTATAGAGGAAAGAAGCTGATTTAAGCTCTGATCCTGGTCCAGCCAAGAGAAACACATCTGTTCTGGCACAGGAGTCACTGATACAGTGTTTTGTGTGAAAACTTACAAATGTGGTAATTTTTCAGGTTAGCGGCCAGTATTCACCATCCTTTCTTCAAGCAGACAAAACATTTGCATTCATTCAGCCTTGGTCTTGCAAGCAACAGCGGAAAAGGAAAGGGAAATTCTAGCTTGTGGGCATCATTTGCAATCGCTTCTTAACCATTTCACTTATTTACATACCTTGTTGCTTCTCATTTAAATCCTCAAATTTTGCTGAATTTGAAAATGAGAGAGAAAAACTTCTGGTATGCAAATGAGATCTCAGTCGAGGAAAGAGATGAGAAAAACGATTTGTGAGAGGAGAGGATGAGAGGGCAAAAGTCCTCCTGGGATCTATTTATGTTCTCATAGCTCCAGCCGTCGTAAGTCCTTGTTCCTCCTAAATGCTTCTGGGAGCAGCATGGACATGAAAAAACATGGGAGACTGAGCTTTTACCAAACCAACTGCACACAGCAAAATAAAGCCCACAGTGAGATTTTTGTTTGCTTTAGAGTTCTGTAAAAAGGCAAAGCAGAAGAATTAAAAGTAGTCTCTTTGTAGCTCCTTCCTGGCTTTGTACAACCCATTCTGAGGCAACGCTGCCAGATTACACTCCAGGCAGAACACATGGACCAAAGACAAGACCAGTGCAGGGAATCGCACTACTACTAAACGGCCTTGGCTGGGATGACATTCCTGCAGAGACGGAGCTTCACAGACCATTACTGGCTGGTGGATAGTTGCTGAAGGAGCGTTGGGAGGTACAGCTCTGAACACACAGAAACTGAGAAAAGTTTGTGAGGTTGGGGGGAATTCTTTCTTGAATCAAAGGTTCCTTTAAAAAATAATTTAAAGAAATATTCATATAAAAGTAGAAATTACTTGCAATTCAAAATCATCAATCACTGGGCACTTTAAACGCTAAAGGCATTAGAAACAGAATTGAGTGCAAGTTCTCCAATTTGCCATACAAGCTGCATTTGGAACCTAACACCTGCTCACTTAGTGCATGTAAATGTTACCATTTCCCACTTTCTTCTACCTAGAAGGATAAACTACGCAATCCTTTAAAACAGTATGCATATTTTACCAGCTCCAAAATAAGCATTACTGACTGGAGTGTGGAATGCTTTACAAAACATGTAATTCCATAAACATTATTTAAAAATATATTTATTTTAGCACCAGGCTCTGCTTCTGTACTACACATTTTAATATATTGATGTTTCTTAAGGAGTAAGATGCTTCTTTCTGCCCTCAAGTAACTTTGACATAAGAAAAACACAATATAATAAAACCAATTATATATGGTTTCACTTACAGTCTTACAGTATTGATATGTAAATAATTTCTGATGCTTTTGAACTGCGACTACACGGATGCTTAGGCAAACAATCACGTATGTTTGCAAATGGTGACCGGATCCTTTGTGTAACCAACCCCTCTTCTAAAAACATAGACACATTTAAGGTCGTATAGAAGAGAGAGCTATAACGCGTGTTCATTAAAAAAGCCTGCTGTGGCTACCCCACCATTTGCATGCTGTATCATTAATATATCACTTCTAGAGGAAAACGGGATTTAATTCAGTGCCCATGAAATTCTTAATGTCTAGGCTGCGACTATAACATCATACTGAATAAATGATGTAACAAATCAACATAAACGCTGGCAGAAGAGTTAGGGCCTGATTTGCTTTTGCCTTGTATGTTGCGCAGTCATTTATTCTGGGCAGTTTTGTGACCCATTATACCCATTTTTCCATGCAACTGAGTAGGGTAAATACAGAGAAATTAAAAAATCAGGCCCTTGTCCACACAGACTGGACTGTGACAACCAGCTGCCAAAAAGCTTCCTAATAATCATAGTAATAAATTACTGAGAACTGTAATATGCTATCATTCCATATCAAAAGGAATAAGTAAGACACCAACATTAAGTCCGAGTGCAGTTTTCCTGTGCCACTATTGCCCTAGCTGTAAATGCCTATGAAACACAGCCCCTGGATTTACTAAATGAAGAAAAGGAACAAATTACTTGAACAATAGGAAGCTACTGGCAAATTTCATCAAGCCAAGTGAGAAGTAGCAAAATGAACAAGAAGCTCCTAAATCGTGAGTTGATTGCACTGGAGGCTGCATGATGCAGAGATTGACTATAAAAAGACAAACAAAAGCCAAGCAGCCCTATTTATATCACCACATTCCATGGGTACTCCTGCCTTTATCAGAGCATCTCCAAGAACCGTACAAAAACCCCAGGAGGGCAAAACAGTGCCTTCAGTCATGAGCTAAATTATAAAAAGCCTGCAATTTGTAATGGTTAAAACTCAAGAGAAAATCAGCAGTGCCGTTTTCTCAAGCTCATCCCTAGGGGAAAAAAGAAAAAAAAAAAAGTGTAATTCTCAGGTGTTCTTTCCCTCTCCACATTGCCATAAAGCAATATGGAAAATATATGTCTCGTATAAAAGCAGCATAATTTCTTCATTATAGAAACAAAGTATGTTTAAGAATGTCTTCAATACATACTTAGGTTTTTCACATTTTTGGTGAATGAAGATAAAGCCCAACACTTCAAATTTGAACTTAGAAACTGAACTTACTGTCTTTATTAGAGTGTTGACATATGTTATTTGGATGCAATAAAGCAACCAAAAATATAGATGACAGCTTCAGGCAAACAGGAAATATACTCTAATCCTATTTAGAATTAAACTTAAAAAAATAAATGAGATCTACTGAATGAAAGCATATTTCAGGAACATCTGAAGAACAATGATCATGCTAATGGTATAAAAAGGAAGACAACTGGATTGGTTTAGACTAGCAGATGTCACTGATACTTCTAAGATGCATCTCTGCAGCAGAAATTATATTGAATAAATACTTGAATTACTTTCCACAAAGGCAATTAATTTGCAGTTCTACTTAAAGTACTTTAGTAGTTCTACCTACTGTCTTTTCAGGACATGGTTTAGGGGTGTGGTGGTGTCAGCTTGACAGTTGGATTTGATGATCTCAAAGGTCAAACAACGAACAAGCTTCACAATCACTACTGTGAAACAGAGAAGTAAGATTTTGGCATGAGTAAGGACTATTAGATATTCAAAATCTGTTTGTTTGTAAACTGAAAACCAAATCTTTCCATATACATCCATACTTAGGAAGTTTTATGCAAGTGTCAAATTTCTGGGAACAAACATCTTGAATAGTGTAATACAAAATGCACGGCTGCGTGGGAAAGGTTTTGCAATTCTACTGTTTAATGACAGAGCTGACATCTACATTGATCATGTTTTTTAGCATTAGAAACATTCAGAGCCTTCTTCGGGAGTCTTCCAGGTATATTGCTAATTTAAATGGCTTTATGCTAGTATTGATTCATCATCCAGTACGCTGGGGATGCATTATTAATACAACTTCATTAATTTAGTGGTCTCGCTGTAAGAGCATGTGCCCAATGAATGGACACTGAAATGTCTAGAAGTTACATGGTAGTAAACAAAATATCACATTACAGCCTCTGACAAGCTGGTAATTTGCTAGAGTTGCTAATATTTTCCATTGGCCTTTTTATATTGATACTGATTTGTATTGATGTAGCTATGCTATTTGGACTTCAATTTGCTTTTTATCTGAGTACCTGGAATTTAGATTTTGATTCTTTGTTGCACCCAGTAAGATTCGTTAAACCTCTAGTTTGACCTCCAGCTCCAAAAGCAACAAGAGCAGACTTTTTGATCGTGGTGTCCCTTCTACATGAGCCCTAGGAAGGCAGCCCAAGGCTCATTCAGGTCGGTAGGGACCAGAATAGCATCGTCACTAGGGTGCAGTAAGCTCCAGCTCCTCTCTTCCCATGGCATGTTTCCTTGTACCTTCTGACATAGCTGAGGGTCACTGTATGCTCCCGTCATGAAACTATTAATTTCAGGAAGAACCTAGATTACTGTTATAAAATTTGGCCCACAGTTTATAGCCCGTTTGACACACTATCATGAATACGCTGAGTAGATATCAGCTGGTAACGGCAATTATGTAGTGTAATTGGCTCTGCAATCGCTGCAACAATTTGTGAGTATGAGGTATAAAAACTTCTCAGGAGGCTTTCATGATAATGTTCTTCATTGTGAATTAGACAGAACAAGAGCAGTTGAATGCATTCTCAATTTGTTTTTACATAATAAAAACCCCCTTAGTTATTATGAAAAATACATCCCCCACAAAAATAACCAATCAACCCTTCTCCTTTTTATAATGAAATTAATAGATCCAAGAAGTAGGAAAACTTTACATGTATACAAATACATGCCTGTGCCCATGATGGTCTTCAAAAGCACATATATCTTACAGCTTACCTAGAACACTATAATCTCATAGGTGTTGAAAAAGTTGTCAAGATACATTTTCTGCAAACCTACATGACAACTGTAATAGTAAATCACAGTGTCAGCAGAGCTCACTCAATGGAAGGAGAAAAATAAAAGTCACAGTTAACATGAAGCCCTGGAATTCAAATTTTACAGCTGGTGTTACAACAGATAACTAAGCAGAAAAATATACTGTGTTTGTTTTTTGTGCTTTTTTCATAGGTGAAGGAAAATGTTTTTGCCTCAAATATATTCCAGTTATGTAAGGCTTAAGAATGCATACATTTTTTAGGTATATTAGCAGTCAAATATGAAATCTATTTACATCTGTGAGAATCTTCCAGATGACATCACTGAGCTTAGAAGAAATCTTTCTACATGTTTTTTAATCAAGTAATCATTAGACCTTTTATTGATGAAAGGGATACAAATTTAAATCAGGCTATATCTGGCGTATTTTCCCACATGCAAATTAAAATAAGAGTTCCAGATAGATTTCTACAAAGAAGCTTGATTGTGGTATTTTCTGTAAGTACTTGAGAAACTATACTTCTTGAATTCAGCTCAAAGAAAAACAAATCTAGGGATAGCACTGATAACTAATTTTTCTTCTCACACACTTGGCTAGATTTGGGAACTTTAAGCTAACTTTGTTAATTACAGTGCTTGCTAGCTGCTTGCAGCATTCTTTCATATTGATTTAGTGCATTTTTCCTCAGGGGAAAAAGTTACCTTTAATCACTCAATAAAGCAAACTAGACACTGAAGCACCATTGAAAGTCAAATGAGAATAACATTGGCATAGTAAAAACTTCATGCCTAATGAGCAGAAATATAATAATCACGTGCAGCTCTTACAATGATCCAGTTCTGGACACCCTCTGGGGTTTGACCCAGTTCTCAGTTAAGCCACTAAATAGCCTCATTTCCTACCAGCGCAGGAATTCAGGTAAACGAGCTAGCAGCTAGGCTCAAACTCACAGCAGGATAATCTGAATTAGGTGTCTGAAGCCACTACTTAGTAAGGAGAAATGGCTTCAATCATAGAATTGTTTAGGTTGGAAAAGACCTTTAAGATCATCAAGTCCAACTGTTAACCTGCCACTGCCAAGTCCACCACTAAGCCATGTCCCTAAGCACCACTTCTACATGTCTTTAAATAGCTCCAGGGATGGTGACTCAAGCACTTCCCTGGGCAGCCAGTTCCAATGCTTGACAACCCTTTCAGTGAAGAAATTTTTCCTAATATCTAATCTAAACTTCCCCTGGTGCAACTTGGGGCTGTTTCCTCTTGTCCTATCACTTGTTCCTTGGGAGAAGAGACCCCCCAACGCCCACCTCACTACAACCTCCCTTTCAGGTAGTTGTGGAGAGCGATAAGGTCTCCCCTGAGCCCTCTTTTCTCCAGGTTAAAACAACCCCAGTTCCCTCAGCTGTTCCTCACAGGACTTGTTCTCTAGAACAATGGAGGGACCAAGTTCTTCTGAGGTTCTGAAAAAGTTACAAACAGAAGCAAACAGAGTTTTTTACTTAGTTTCTAATATGAAGTCTGGAATTAAGAGTCTTTCATTTATGTTAAGTTTCATAAGTGGAACCATTCCAGTTTACATAAGAGGATTTGGACACAGACAGCAAGTGTGCAGAATCATTTGTTGCTACCACCATCTTAGCTCTAAAAGATTCCATCCCCACCCTGTAAACAGTAGCATGGTTAAGTGAGAAAACAGGAGAGGGAGCTCTGTCCCATGACTAACAAACTATTACTTTCTTGTATCTTGGATTGCAGTACCTACAAATGTCTGCAGCTCACTTCAAGCATACCGGAACGAATTTACAACAGCCACATGCACTCATGAAAGTTCCACGCTGTGTTTAACTCTGAAGCAGAGGCAGCATGTTCCACGTGATTATATACAATTTACAGGTGGGTCCTCCCTATCATGGATAAAGAACTATTGTGTATGATACTACATATACTAATCTTGGATAGAGAGGGAGGGTATGATCCGGTCAGAACCAAGGCTAATCAGTGTGCTAGTCTGCATAGGTCTTTTGGAGTTTTACCTCTTACAAAGGTTCATGAGTTTGTGATTTGATAGTCCCATTCACTGAAACGTCAGGAGGAGGAGGAGGAACTGACCTTTCTGAAATCAAAGAGGGAAGAAAGGGAGCTGTCATTCCCTTAACTTTTGCAGGGGAAGGGCAAATTTGTGTTTCCCACACTCCACCTCATTCTGCCTCCATGCCAGCATCGCATGGTGAAGTTGCACATACAGGTTAGTTGTCTACAAAGTTGCGGAAATCTCCCTTTGTTTTCATATCATCGCCTACTGTTTATCTCCTGTGGTGAAAGCAGATTAAGTGTCAAAATCTGCTCCTAACTGGGTGAACTGGAGTTAAGCTAAACCAGCAACGTGATTTTGCGCAGCCTCATGCTTTTCCCCCCGCATGACTACACACAATACCGGCTGATAACTTGTTTGAGAGTTGCATTCGCTTAGCAGGAAAACAGCGTTAGTTCAAAGGAGCTAATATGTTGAACTAATAACTTGTAATCTTTTGTCTTAAGGCTGGATCAATAGGACTGCAGTTTCAATACTTTGCGTAGCAAGACAGAAGGACTAGTGAGAAGGCCATCTGCTGGGAAACCAGGTAAATTTTCTGACCTTGGGTCTGCAAATATTTGCTGTGCTTTCAACAGAAGATGCTGCAGATAATAAATATAACTTGGTCTAGCATAAGCTGAAGAAAATATACGGAAGTCTGTAAAACAGAAAGCATGTTATTGTAAGCGTGTGGTCAAAGGAATGAGAGCTGGAGGCATGGCTGATAAACAGTTGGATATGGACTAACAATAAGCAGGATATCAGCAATTCATCCAAGACTAACAAGGTTCTACACAGGACACCTGTGGTATGCTAGAGGGGGTGATCAGGAAACATCCAGATACAGCTTTTAAAGATAGGCAACATGAGCTGAACATCTTGTGCTGGTAGCAGCTGATATCTAAGTGCCCCTTGTGCATGGACAAACACATACACCACTGACACCAGAAGGAGAAAGCACGATCCAACGTGTAAAGAACAGAATACAATATATGTAAAAGGGAACCATAGCTTACATTCAGGCTGCTGGGCAGATGAACAAGGCCTTGTACATTCACTTTGGTCACCATAATTTCTTCCAGTCCTAGCATAAATCACCTTCGTAGATGTCAGGGCTTTTTACTTGAATCTAACGTTCCTTATTTTCTTTAAAATGTGTCAGTTTTAAGTCTTTATATATGATTTCTTCCAAATAACTCATGCTTTTATATAACTTGTTTTTTATAAATTATTCTTCATTTCCAAACGCGAACAGCAGAGTTTTCCATTCAGGCACACCTCTCCTTTTTGTTTTAGGTAACGTGAAAAAGAAAGCCTGACTGAAGGAGCTGCAGTAACAAAGAAGTGTACTCACACATGGTCCAGTTCATTAAGGAGACAGAACACAGAACTGTAACGTGAAATCACAGGTAAATACATTAAGCTACCACAATGGCTTACTAAATGAAATCATAACTGCTCACTAAGAAGTCATGCTGTAATAGTAGCACATGGAGAAGAAAATTCTAAAGTGTTTTCAATAAAGGGGGCAAGAAGTCTTCAGAATGTAAAGCAATTTGATTTTCAATAGCAAAATATTTCTTCACTAAGTGATTAGCAAATTCATCTGGAAGTAAACTCTATGAAAAAGCTGGTGCATATTTTTCACAAATACAAAGATTTGTATCCATGAAACCATTAACACTGCATCAAACTTTGTGAAATCCCCTTTGTGGTCACATGCTCATATTCTCTCTCATTTTTAGTGTCAACATTACCTGTTCAGAAAAATCGCTGCCTTCTGTCTGTAGAACATACCTAATCTTTTGAATATAGCTTCCAGTTAAAAAGCAGTCAAGAACAACAATGTCTTGTAAAAGAATGAGATAGCTCATTTCACATTAGCAATTAGCCTATTTACATTAATTATTCAATTGCCTCATTCTACAATTTCCCTGCTGTTCTTTTGTGCTTCCTTTCTCCTTGCAGCATGTTACAGCTCACATTACTTCACTTTGATACTTCGCTCCCTTCCAAGGGGAGCCATGAGTCCAAAACGTTTATTTTGTTTGCTAATAACCTGTCTGTATAGACGCTTTGGAACTGTAATGGAACTAGAAAAACAATTCCAAAGCCTTCAAAAGAACTGACAGACTAAAACAATCATTATGACTTAAGTGGAATGACCTAGTATATGAAGGATCATCTTATTTCTCAGAAAACAGCAAACACCTCTCATTTCTTAAAGAAGCAGCTGAGAACTGAATTAGAGCTGACGAAGTATTTGGGTTTTGTCATGTTATGGGTCTGACTTGACTTGAGACATCCATAATCAAGTATCAGAATCTACCACAGGATCTAAACACTCAACTCCAAATACTGTACTATCTTTGAAAAAATACTATCGGAATGTCCAGTAGATGTTTGATAGGCATATGTTCTCGAAATATAAAAAACAGCGTTCCTTCTCACAGCAAGTATACAGATGATCATGGCTCTAATAACTACGTGTAAATCCACCCATATAAAGAATATCTATAAAACTGCAAGGACAAACTGGTTCATGTATAGTGCCGCAATAAAACTTGTATGTGTAGGTTATAAACAGTACTGCTTTGTAATTATTTTAAAGTACAATTACAGTATTATTACTATTTAAAAGGCATGGTGCAAAACCAGAGTGAGCCTATCATCAGTCCTTCAGATGCTAGGCACAGGCTTCCCAGCCGGACTTGTGTCAGTGTGTAGCAACCCCTTTACAGAACAGAGAGGGTTCTCCTCCATCCCGCATAACCACTGGGATATCAACGTCATTCACCGGTCCGAATTCAGCAGCGATGAAATGTGCAGCACTAAGCAGCCCTGGAAACTAATGGGCTCTGTTTAATCACTACGGTATCAGCCCCCTCTCTTTGAGAACAGGTTGGCAGAGCAGCAAGTACAACCTTTAGGGCAACTACCTCATGTTTCCAGGTCTGTGATATCAGCCTCTGAACTTTCCTTTCAACCTGAAGGCAAGTAGAGATCTGATAGTGCTACAGTAGATGCTTCGCAAGCATGCATACAGCCACCTCATAGACAGGCAATGGATAAACTCCTCATTTTGTCATGCTGTATTATGCTCACTATACATCTGAGAGATCCCTTTTATATCACGGATAAATAATGTCAACAATCATAAAACATTGGTCTCCACGAAAGCTGAGGATTTATCTAGAGATCAGTGTCCCCTGCAAAGAGCAACCCTCTCCTATGTTCTGAATGGAAAATAACCAAATGCAGAACAGAATACAGAAGAGTGAAAAGTCTAACATCTGAAGTTAAAAAAAAATATCAAAAATATCAAAAGTAACAGCTGACAAACAAGTGGGAATGGAAAAAAAATGCTGAGGCAGATCTCAAGCAAAAGAGAACGGTTAAAGGACAAATGAAAGATGCAGCAAACAAATGGGAATATTGACCCGTTTCAGCCAGTAGCAACCTTGTGTTAAATGCTTATGGGAGGAAGAGACCTCTAGTTTTGTTGCCATATGGAATTCTATTCCCGGTGTCCTATACCCGCAGTGAACCAAAACCCGCAATTTGCTACTCAGTGACAGAGTTTGGCAAAACTCACAGAATCACAGAAACACTAGGTTGGAAAGGACCTTCAAGATCATCAAGTCCAACCATTAATCCAGCGCCACCATGTCCCCTAGACCATGTCCTGAAGCACCACATCCACACGTTTCTTGAACACTTCCAGAGATGGCGACTCCACCACCTCCCTGGGCAGCCTGTTCCAATGCCTGACCACCCTCTCAGTGAAGAAATTTTTCCTAATATCCAATCTAAACCTCCCCTGGTGCAACTTGAAGCCATTTCCTCTTGTCCTATCGCTAGTTACTTGGGAGAAGAGGCCAACACCCTCGTCGCCACAACTCTTCAACATATAGAGAAGGCTGGTAACTCTCCCTTTACTTGGCATGAGTCGCACACAAGTTTGAAAGGAAAATACCAGTTCAAAGCTAAACCTGGTCAAAACAATGAGCATGTCTCCCTTTCTAGTCCTTTTGAGAGACAGACCTCCTATTCTAAACACCAAATTACTTCCCAGCTTTCCAAGTGTACCAGCAACTGAGATCTTGGCAAAGAATGTTCTGAATTCAGGTTTACAAAAACAGTTTCATACGTCTTGACACAACATTAGGATGCCCTTGTAAGTTAGATTCATCTGCCCATATTTATCAATAAGCAGGTAAGAAATCAGAATATTTATTAACTTCCTGGTTATCAAAAATTATCAGAGTTTACCTATAGCTAAGTTTCAGACAATTTCTTATTTTTCATAGTAAAAAACTGAAGGCATAATTCTTTTCACTCAAACCCAAGGCAACTATTAAATAACACAAAAGAAACATCTGGTTTTTGAACAAAAGATATAGACCCCAATTACCTTATATACCAAGATAGTCTCAGTGACACCTTAATCCAAAAGGCTTCACCTTTACACCCAAAATTCAGCTGAACATTACAGTTGGTATCTTTAATCTGTTAATTTTTTTAATCAAGAAAACAGTAAAGCCTATTCAAAATGAACTAAAAACATCTGTTAGTGGAGTTCAAATAAGTGGTGATAATTTCAAGAGATGGATAAGTTGAAGCTCATATTCATTTAAGTAGTAATTTTTTGTGAATAAGGAAGGAAATGCGTAGATTTGAAAAAGTCTTCTTTACTATAGATTTTACCAATCCACTTCAAATGAAACATTTTGTAGTGATTCTTCAAATGAAGACAAAAGCAAAACTTCAGGTACATTAAGCATGCCATACATTACCCTGTTTCACATCCCATGAAAATGCCCTAGACAATATATATTTTAAGACAGATTCCAGAGCAGTTTGATGACATAATATGGGAAATATGCCAAATATATGAAGGTAAAGATATTTTCGTATTATTATTTGGACTCCATTATTTTAGCCAAACGCATCTCTCTCAAACCTTCATCTCTGTATAATTAGAAAAGATCATATGTCCATAGTACAATTTTGAAGACAGTGAATCAGCTAATGTTTAACTTTAGCTGAAAAGCTGAACATCCTGACAGTCAAAGCAGGTACGCAAAGGTCTACTGACCTCAGCAAAAACACATAATTCTGTAACAAACGAGTATCTACTTTTTCAGAACTGCTGTAACAGATCTCTTAAGTGCACTGCATTCAAAAAGCCCTTTACGTGAGGCAGAATATTATACTCCCATTTTATGGTCCAAAACTGGGATATAAGAAAATACAGAAGTCTTTCAAGGATGTGAAGGACCTGATTATACCTGTTTTGAGAGGTGCTTGAGGTTTTAAGAACCTGTCATCATGACACTAGACAACATTCGATACTAGGCAGGCGTTCTTTCCACAGAAACATCCACCTATCCAAATGATGATTATATTATTGCCCCATTGGCTCAAGTGGTTAGCCATAATTTTGGGCTTTGCAGAATGGCTTTCATTTGTATTGCCACTTTCTTAGACAAGTCAGATATTTTCTGCCGTATTTTTATGTTCTTACACAAAAATTCTGCTTCCCTGAATACAATACAAAACGACCACGCACAGAAGATCCTAAACAGAAGTCACAGTCTTTACTTTAATAAGAGGTCAATAAAGAATAGAAAAAAGATTTTTGGCTGGATCAAAAGTTTTTGGGTTGCCTTCCTCTTCCCGCCTTCCCCCACCCTCAAATTGGAGGGTGGGTCAATGAAGAGAGGTTTTTTTCTGGAAAAAAAGAAGTGAAAGTGTGTCACTACTAATATTTTGCTCTGTTTTTTTGTTTCTTCATTTTTCCTCAAAGTTCATCTACATTACAGAATGTAGCATAGACACTACATAACACTACAAAACATTGACTGCTGCACCTGTAACAACATGTTTACTCAGGAAGAGTTCCAAGGCAGCTGAGTCGTTCCCTAAGGATTATGATGAATCTGACCAGACTGCAGAAGCTACAACGGCTAACCCAGCACATCAGTACCGAACCAGCGTTTGTGTGGATCTCTGCAAAGAAAATCACTGAGCTTTATGCTGGGAATCTATCTTAATTATCTTTGTAAAGCTCCTTGAGTGGGAGGAGGACAAATGAGGTATTTTGCTCACTTTTAAGTGTCATTGGATAGTTATATTTTCTTAAGACATGAACGGCATGATCTGAGAAACTAAAGATAGATCAGGAATTCCTCAATTCTTGCAGTGATTAACAGACTAATCCAAAAGCCACTCAAGTTAGTAGAAAGACTGCACAGGCATTAGCTCAAGCCCACACTTAAAGCGTGAATTACGTTCGTAACTACTCATGTCAATTTATATGGATGTGAACTTCTCACAAGCAGGGAAAACATTTAACGTCAGACAACTCAGAAAGATCATGGTTGAAAATACTTTTGAAAAATGGCTACAGATGAAATTTTAATCAGTTTGTCTCCCATAAAGAACCCACACCAAATGCCTTTTGTAAAAAAAAAACCAAAAAAACAAAAAAACCACACACACAAAAAAAAACCCAAAACACCAAAAAACCCTGTCTGCATCATTGTTCATACGAAATGGAAGTATGTAGCATTTACAAGCTATTCATGACTGACTCCCGTGCCTTTGACTAATTAAGCCAATGAAAATCGCAGCTTGCCAATTCATGTCTTTTAACACATAAGGATTTGTGTATTATAAAGAGAAACCTGAAATATATGAAGCACTAAACTTGTTCAGAAATATTCCTTGCCTGGTTCAGTTTAGAATGCCCACACGTCTTCATCTTATGCTTAGAGAATCACAAAAATAGGATCAGGGTCAGCTTAGCGCTTTGAGCAAAGAAATATCAGGCTCATCAAAAACAGCAATGAAAAAATACTGAGATTCAACTTTAAAGTCTTTCCAGTCCATCAACTATGTCAGTTATTAAGCCATAATTCTTTTTTTCATGTTTAAGCATAACAAATATAAAGATCATTGCTAATACCTATAAAAACATCTTGCCTGTGAATTTTATATCAAAGATTCAGCTGCATAGCAAACGCTACAGAGAGCAAAAAGCTCAGATGCTAGGAACCTCCAGCAGATATGACAGCAAGTTATGGATCTGAACAGGAACTGTTTTTCCCATTCCATGAAAACTACCTAAAATCATAAACTTTTGAGAAAAATCAAGACCTTTCAATAATTTTTGTTTGCAAAAGAAAGTGAGAAAGAAAAAATGCTACCTTAATTTAGAAAGTACAACAGGGATTAAACAGATATGAGTTCAAGTGGGATTAAACAGATATGAGTTCAAATTCTTCTTGCAAATCAGATAAAGCAAAAAACTTGAATGCCAGTCATCCACATACCATATGACTATGGTATTTGCCAGTTTATTTTTGAGTTCTCCTCACCTTACCTTGGTCTCATTCCTCCTGCTTGGCTTGCTATTTTACAGCAACTATATTTCGGCCAAAATATTCCTGAAAAAAACTTTGGTGATATGAGTCACAAATTAGTCTACTTAATCAGAAAGAGGAAAACAGGAAAATCATATACTAATAACAGGAACGATGCAAGAGTCTTGTTTTAACAGGTACTAGGTTTCACAATGTCAGTAGATGTTCATTTTGTGATGAAAGCGGGCAAGACCTGTTTCCTGAGCATATGCTTACAGCTCTATTATATAAGAAGTGAAGGATCAGTGTATTACCATGGAACCACTGAGCGATCCTGTTGGTGTTCCTCTCAAACCCAGCACGTCGAGGGATCTGCTCTTCTCTGAACCAGCGAATGATTACATCTCGGGAAAAGGGTCTAGAAGGACGCTCCCAGATGCTACTGCATTGAAAGGCAAGTAATTACAGAGGAGAGTCATACAGAGAATTATCAGTGTATGAAAGCCAGGGACAATATAAACATTAATCTCTTTTTTATATATTTACAAAACATACAGCTACAAAATGGTCAGTGTAACTGTCATTCAGTATAGCTCACTGAACAATTTTAACCTTTAAATTTGCTAAAACTATTTCGATTTTTTATGGAAACCAGAATATTTTTACATTTGCGATGGAACCTTAAATATTTTCTTAAGCACAGAACTTAAATTGAAAAACAATTTACCACAAAAGATGCAATGGACTTTTCAGTCACCTTTCCTTTTCCACCTCATTTTTATTCAAATGTACATATTGACAGGCAAAGTTTATTTTTCTGCTTAGAGTACACTCCTTTCCACTAGCAAGAAAATCTAAATCAGAATCAGCTGTAATAGGTTGTGTATCCAAACCATTGAGCATGACAGAGGGAATGTTTTGTTTAAACTCTTATTTTCCCTTTGCATTCTCTACTTGACAGCCTCCCTTACTGCTTCTACTATTTTCTAAGCATTTTTGATTACTAGTAGGAGGAAAATCAGGTAAAAATATGTGGAAAATCCATCCAGCTATTCCAAATAAGGACCAAGGTATACTCTATCAAATGAAAGTGTGACTGCATTTCAATTAAGCATACAATCTCATTTATCCTGACAGCAGTAGTAAAAAGGAGGTTTTACAATGGATTTCTGTATAGTTTGAAATCCCATGGCTTCTTGGGTGCTCAAGCTGTTAGCACAAATTATCCAATCTTCATTATTGTTCTTCAGATAAACAGAGGATGAAGGCTAGTGTGGGTACGTCTACCTGTAACACAATTCCATTTAGTGAGACATACACTTCCCAGTGCCCAGGACAGT
This sequence comes from Phaethon lepturus, assembly GCF_000687285.1. Classification (NCBI taxonomy): domain Eukaryota; kingdom Metazoa; phylum Chordata; class Aves; order Phaethontiformes; family Phaethontidae; genus Phaethon; species Phaethon lepturus. Next base: position 39,169 of record NW_010535548.1, read on the forward strand.
AGCTGGCTACATACTTCTGGCTTTCCTACTCCACCTGCCATGGAGCTGCCAGTTAATATTGTATATTTCTAGACAATGTAAGAGAGGACTATCACTAAAATTAGAACGTCAGCTGAGAAGTCACCAAACAGCGTTAAACTAATGTGAGAGATAATTGAGAATCCTCAAAACCAATCAAGGTTCTGCAATTCAGGACGGCAAGGTGCTCTTCAGAAAGGAATAAAAGCAAAAAGACAGATGCTGTCTGTTCGATGATGTGCAACTGAGTCCTCCTTTCAGTTTATCTTACTATTACTAAAACTGGTGATGGATTCTGTTGATATCAAGTGATGAAGCCTGCAGTGAACGTAATAGTTATTGCTAAATTACACAAACACATGTGAGTAGATCTGACCAATATTAACCATAAAATTTGAAGATACAACCATGAGTGAAGGGAGAAAGTGAGAATTCAGTTACAGACACACATTAAAAAAACAAATTACATGTGTTTCTTATTTCTGTTTTTGAATATTTTCTATAAAGCAACAGGAACCACTTGAATTCTAGGGGTCTATAGTCCATTCTCACTTAACTCATTTCTCTCTAATTCAGTTTAGTTCTGAAAAACTTATCAAATCCATCATTTTTTCTGCCCTGGCCCAAATCTCAGAATTACTCTGTCAGTTTGTGTACAGCTACTGTGGTTGAGCTCACCCAGTAGGGGCCAGAAGAAATTTTACAAAAGTAAAAATAAAAAAACACAGTAGGTGAAAGGATGAAAGGGAGCAAGTGGGCCAAAGGAAGAGAACACTCAGGAAAATAAGGCAGTAGGGGGGGAAAAAAAAAAAATCAAATGGAAGCTTTCTAAACTATATAGAAATTTCAAAAAAGAGAAATCTCAAGTGAAAATAAAAGATGACTATTTCCATGTGACTTTTAAAAGAAAAGGCAAAGCAAGGCAAAGATTCAGGAGCTATGCTAAATGCTGAAAAACTTAGAGACATAACACTGAACCCACGCTCCCTTAAGGCAAAAAAAGAAATCTGTCTCCCACTAGTGGTAAACAGCAACAAACTGTGCTTCTCCTTGATCTCCCAGGTCACCGGCAAAGTAAAACTTTCCATACACATCCACTTCTGCTTTACCATACCAGTGTTAGGTGTGAGAAGTTGAATTATGTATATATTTATGTATATCCACTATTAAGGCACGTGTTTAAAGCAACTTTTATTTTTCTTGATACATTCCCAATAAAGTCATGGAGGAAAAAAGAGGAGCCTTAAAAGATAATAAAAATAAATACTGCCTGTTTTTCGTAGTATAGGCATAGCTTAGAAACAACTAAATAGTATTGAACATGAGCTGGATAATGATCACAATATTTTTCAGCTTTTTTTCAGGCCCTTTTTTGAAAAGGATCACATCCAGCACCACCAAATTCTATAGTGAATAACCTCACCTCAGAAGCTCGGAGCTTCAGGTCAAAGTTATGGACTGTCTTTTTCAAAATCTGCCACTTTTGCTGGTGTTTTTATTCCTTCAATTTGAAGATGTTAAGTAGTTCGGAAAAATAACAAGAGAAATCCTTTGACAAGATGATTTGACGACAACTTTAAAGATCCTGCTGTCTCTGAGACTAAAATTCTGATTCCTCCTCAAACTAGGAGTTTTGGTTGCTGTTACCAGAGTTTCTGTGTCTCAACACCATAAAGCAAATAACTTGTTAAAGCAGAACACATTTCCAGACAATGAGGGGCTGATTCCCTCTGGTGTTACACTGACTGGTAAAGAAAAACAATATAATAGGACTCTTTCCTTTCTGAGCTTGTACATTGGTTGTTGGGACGATTTTTGTGCCCCCCCCCGCATTTAATGCTACCATCCTGCCAGTGCTCACACTGCCTTTAAAACCACATGAAGACAAATTAATGGTATAAGCAATAACCAGGAAAAGAGTAGAATGACTAGTCAACTTTCTAGCACCCATCTGACAGTTTGGATTCTTTTCCTCTTCTGCAATTCATGGCGCTCCCTAAATAGTCATATGAAAGATTAATGAAGGCCAAAGACACTTGATTTTGCCTGAAAAAAAACCTTAAAACCCTTGAAATTTAGGAGTACAACAGCTCTGTGTAAAAAGTTTCAAAGAGATGCTAAGCAGCAGGCAGTTTTAGCCTTGAGGCTTAAGACTTGCCTAAGACTTTGTCCATTTGACTTCTCCATATCACAGCCTTGCATGCTAATCTAACACTGACTTTTGCATACTCATCTAATACTGACTTTTGAAGGACCCATCTCTCTCTGTGTGAACTCTACGATCTCTCTATGAAAAATAAATGGCATTTAGTTTACATTAAGTATTCAATCCGGTTTTATTTTTCTTTAAAGATTCTTTTTCGGTCGTAGCGAAAGAGCAAGACTCTCAGAGTTTCCAGCAGCTGAGGAAGAGCTTGGTGAAATGGTGGGGATTGGAGAGGGAGCAATTCAACAGAAAACTATTTCAAAGTCACTCCTGTACAAACCAACCTGGATGCCACAGACAGAGGCAGCAAAGGACTTGCACTATTGTTGTTCAGTTTTATCTCCTGATCGTTATTCAGGCTTGTTCCCTGGAACAAATGACTCAGGCCAGCCACTCTTCCCTTCTGGATGGCACGCAAGGATTGTCGTCGGTATTCATCCCGGGCCCTGCGTGCTTTGTGGCTCCTTTCCTCATCTGCGGCTTTGGAGCGGCGCACTGGGTGGAATGAATGGGAAGGGTGGGGAGGAGAGGCTTTAGAAATACAAATAACCATTTACCCCTTCCTTGTAGAACAGCTTACTATCTTTATTCCTTATGTGACCTGATTTTAAGAATTACATTCAAATGACAATGCACTATCAAAGAGGTGGCTAACGGGATGACTTCCCTGATGCTTCAAATACAGGTCCGCCGCGAGAAGCAGCATGCCACACCTGAGCTATAAATGATGTGATCGCTGCTGGCAATAACTGTGCCTCTACATACTACGATTACATCTGACACTTGCTTTTGGCTGTAATAAGAGAAATTCTGCTTCGGGACATCTTTTCCATTGGCACTGCAGCAAGTTCTATGTTTCAAGAAAGAATGTTAACTACCACTTAAAATTAAGCCTGTGTTTAACAGAAGTCTTTGCAACTATGCACATAACTGGAATTGCAGAAGCCACTCCCAAAATTTACAATTATGAAAACTATCATGTAGCTTTCACTTTTTGTGGCTGATGTTGCTTTCTTTCTGAATGGCATATGCTATCTCTGCTACAGTACTGAGAGCCACAGAAGTCTCCACCTTGAAAATTGCATTCAGTAACAATGGAGAAATTAATAGCCTTTGGAAAGGGCATGCTGATGCTATGGATGGGGTTGTCTCACACCTGAGTCTCTGAAATTCCATATAAAGAACCAGAATCTCTACTGGAAAACTTAATACACACCTGACCAGGGAGTTACGTATTTCCATAAGCTGAAATGAGACTGCTGCTCTGGCCGTTGCAAGTCAGGCATCTGTCACTAAAGCTTCTTCATTTTAAAGCTAATGTACAAACAATCCTGTATTCACAAGGGTATAACTTGAATGCACCAAGAATTGTACTGCAAATATGCGTCATCTATCAGCTCTTTTTTGGTGCCACAAGCCCCATTTTGACGATTTTTTTGACACACAAATAACTTCAGGCAGGCAAATTATTCCAGTGCAAAACAAACCTTTAACATCCAGTGAAGCAAATATTAAAGCAGTAAGCTATTGCCTCCAGCAGCAATTATCAATCCTGCCATGACTATCCCAGTTTAGATCATACCCAGTTCATAAAGTGCACACACTATTTCTTACTCCGTTGTGATTGTACCTGTGACTAGGAATGCATGATATAATACCAGACAGCTGCATTTCATTAGGCTGTTTGCATGCCTCTGGTTTACACTCCTGACTTAAAGCAAGCATAAATATAAATGGATTTGTCCAAATTATGAAAAGGTTTAATGGAATCAAAAGTGCTCAAAGCAAAATGAAATGAAATAAAACCCTCTGGGCAAATGAGGGGAAAAGACCTTTAAGCTTAGAGTTATACAGTATTATCATAGATAGAAAGATATACAGGACTAAAAGCTCATCAAGATAGCATAATAAACAAGTCATAGATGCTTCATAAGAATACAACTGGCAGGATTTCCATTCACTTAACTACATACCCTGTAGTTTTACCTAAACACAGTAACAAACAACTGTACAGCACAGAAAACATGAGTAAGAGGTTTCACGATTTATCTTACAGGTCATTATTTTTAAGGGTAGATAACGTCATCTAAGTATGCTACTTCAATGGCTCAAGTATATTAGTTACAAAATTTCTGTAATTTATCCTTTGTAAAGCCACTCAGTAATTGCTGCTTTAAATGTGGACTATGTGTTTGCAATGAGAGACAGCACGAAAGATGAGTGCAATGCAGCTTGGTAAGACATTTAGAAACCAGTCAATGCTTGTCACAATGACAGTATACAGATTGAGGACAGGCTGCCTGGGATTCTTTTCTACTGATGTACAGGCTGCCTGGTAATGAAAAAGGCAAGGTAAATTCATGGCCCACTTTCCTCAGCAATAGATACTCTTTTCAACAAACATTCCTACTGTATTTTTACTAGCTAATAAATCTATACCATCAGAAGCTAGTGACCGGGACTACATTTTCCCAAACTACCAAATTTTAATATTTCTTATGACAAAACAATGGGGAGAGGAAGCATAGTTTGCAGCTGCCAAAATCAACATTCAGAAAACTTTTTGAAAGTATGTATAACATGCAGCCTTCCCTATCCATACATATATATGTATATGTGTTTACATATATATATACACACCCATACATGTGTATATGTGTCTGTATATATGTCAGGATAGGGAAGGCTGCATGCCATGGATATCTAAATGCATGCATATAGATTTCATAGATATATATACACACACACACACACATATGTACACACATACATACGTGTGTAGGCCTCTCTTCCCAGTTGTGAAGAAATTTTATTGAAATTGCCCAACTGAGGTATCTGAAGAATTGTATTGCTGACCATAGGGATGCACAGGTTCTCTTAATCCATTTTTTTCTCATTTTGAGTCCTGATTTTCTCCCTTTCCCAGTCATTATAGTTATTCACAGAAATCTCTCTCTCTTTCCTCACATTCCTCTATCTTTAGGAGTTGTCTAGTACAGCTCCTACTGCAGATCTGTGTTGCTATGTTATCCGCAGTTTCCTTTAAAACTCTCTGACTGGTCAAAGGACTTTGTGTCAGGTATTATCATCAAAGTCACCGGCATCAGTAACTTGGAAATAGTATTGTGGATAAAGATTCATCCAGCCATTGCAGTCAGGAATCCACAAAAAAGTTTTCCATTACACTCCAGACAAGACAATGTGTGCCACATGAACTGTCCTCCCACACAGACATCTCGCACAAATTTATCTAACTTGAGAAAGTCACTCAAAGTCTGAAAATAAACCTGGACTTATTTCTGCAGCAGGTTTTTCTTACAATAGAATTTAGTGAATATTCATATTTGTCTCTTTGACTTTGAACCATGTCACGAGAAAGAAGAACTTTATGTCTGGATCAAGTCTACTACAAGTATTCTGAGATGGAAAAAGCCACAAATTCTGCATTACTTGTTGTATTTCAGGACACATCATAGCCTTTCCCACAATAAGAAAGCAAAACTAGTCAGGACTTCTAGTACTGTCTTAAGTAGGAACCGGTTACTTTTCCTGACTAGTTGTCCTGTTACAGTAAATGTACTCCTGGCATGATCCCTGTGCAAAGCATTAAATTCAATAGTCAATATTTTCAGTTGGGGAGATTAGATATCTGAATGATGTCTTCCGTCCTTAAAATCTCTGAACCATCACCACACTTCCATATATCTAACATCAAAAATTACTGCAAATAATAGTTTACATTTTCTTCATCTTCCTTTTACATTATGGGATAAAGTCAGGGCTGACATTCCCACAAGAGTGGGAAACGAGGAATTTGATTTCTCAAGCTCACAGGAAATCTACAGTTCAGCCACGTTCTGTAAGTCCATCTCCACTACCAGTTTTCTCTTCAGGTGTTGGTGATACCAACACCGGGTGCAGCCGCCCCCAGCGTTTGTAAAACAAAGCACACTTCTGCCCTGATGGCACTGTAACTTGAGTAGAAATGCCTGGGCTGTTCATATAGGTTAGGTGCCGATATGATTGTAGCTGCAGTAGAACAGGCCAAAAATGGGTTACCAAACCCTCCCGGAAAACTGGTAAAAATATCCAACCTGAGTTCTGTCATGATTGCACGCTTGTCATTACTAGAAATAAAGAGTTTAAAGCCAACTTGGACATGTCTACATGATCTGGAGTGTAAACATATTCTAACAACAAACAAACACAAAACTTGTGTATGCAATAGCTCTTATGATCCTATAGGTCTCATTTTGAGTTTGCCTTATTTTCCTTGAACAGCTTACGAGATTCTATTATTCCTCTTTGCTAACTTAAGTTGTCTTTTGAGTGAAAATGCAAGATGGCCTTTTATATTTTCACTTAGGATTGGAAAATCCCTATTAGCAGTCCTGGCAAAGTTCTAATACCAAATCTTTTGATACAGAGGAGGATTCATTCATGATGTGCTGCAGCTGAACTTGATCACATAATCTGTGAAATACTGGGAACTCTCCGTTATCTATTTTGTGCTTTTGAAGAGCTATGAGCTACAGTCAGAGCTATGTGAAAGTAGAAAAAAAAGTGCTATGAATATGCATCCTCATGTTTAAATTGTTTTGTTTCAGCTTTACCCTTGTTAACAGTTCTTGGATTTTGTTTATGAGCAATTCAAAATGACTACTTAATAGATAAAATTCAGTCTGCAAATTTTCTGAGTACACGTACAAATCACACGGTGTTTTTCCTGTTCCTAATTGGAAAATAACTTCGCACAAACACTCTGCAATATGGCTCCAGTTCAGCAATCTTATGAGAAAGCATGTGGATAATCCCATCCCTGTTCAACAATGCACTCTGAGACCTGGCGTTCAGTAAGCACATACTTAAGGTTGAGCGCTTGCTTAGTTAATGCATAGCTGAACTGCGGACTACTCACTTTAAAATTCAGCTCCTGCCCGTAAACTCACTCACTCGAGTTTCGGAGGAAGATAAGCACCAAACAAACATACATGCCTTTAAAATTCAAGCAAAAATAAATTCATAGACATAGTTTGTAGAAAAACATAAAAATACAACAATATAAAAGAAGCTATAATGAGTCAGCTTGGTATCCTACTTCCAACAGAGACCAAAAGTGGATGCTTAGGGAAAGGTATAAGAATACATCAAGTCACTCAATTCTATTTACATTTTTACCAGAATAGTTTTTGTCTGGAGATGAGTATAGCTGGTCAGATGGTATCTGAGCACTTCATTGCTTGATGCAGTTTGCAGGGATTTGTAAATGTGCTAACAGTATGCCTTTTGCAATGTTCAGTCAGATTAATATTTATGCTATAGTTTTTCCTATTATGTTTTGCAGATTCCTCTTCTGCTGTCACAGAGGTCACACTTAGACACTGTGATATAGCGTATTGTTTACTGAATACTCTAGAAACCTACAAAATGGAACAGCCCGTAAAAAGGTCCAAAACTAATCAGAATATATACACTCCTCTATCCAAACTCAGTCTTAGTTCTCACTTCTCAGTTTCAAAGAATAAGAGCTCTCAAGAGTGGACTCTGAATCAGTCTTTTCCACTATTCACCTTCTCATTTGCCAACCAATGTACATGCTCCACATATTAACTCACAACTGCCCTCTAAAATACCCCAACATATATCCATTATATGAAACCAAAGTGTAGAATTGCTCTTACTTTTTTTTAACCCGTTTAGTACTGATTCCTCAAGTTAATCTACACTTGTCATTTAGTATATTATAAAGCACTAAAATTATGTATTTCAATTAACACAGCAGTTCCATGGGCTTTTATTGTTATTTGGCACAATCAGGCAAACGGCAGAAGCAAAGTGCACCAAACAACAGACACTAATATTAGCAACACTTTGCTTACTGCCTTGGCAATAAACAGCTGAGGGATAATGTGATGAGGAGAGATGAATCCTCATCACATTCTAAATTCCATCTACTAAATAAATTAGTAGTGTCATCAGTATCATTGCTACATTGGCTCTCCACAATAGCTGCTCTAGCACTGCTGTTCCTCCTCAGTACTGACCCCCCAGCACTGTTGAATATGAAGGACTGACTTCAAGGAGGCAAGACACAAAGGAGCCTGGCTTTGTCCCTAACAGGCAGTATGGTTTCCATTGCAGGTGTGTAGAGACAAAAGACCTTAATAGTACATCTGCTTGTAATTCTTTTATGTATTCATGCATTTACTTATTGCTTAAAAAAGATGACAAGTGGATAGCTTTGCCTAACTTGACTAAATTTCCTCTCAGTGTCCCAAAGGACTATTTGAGGACAAATGAAAGGATTACCATAAAAAGGAAAAAAAAAATCTGAAATTGAAATCAAAAGTGAAAAATCTGGGAAACCTGAGGTACTAGTGCATTCACTTCCAAATAGGTCTTATCGCCTGTCTGCTGGAAGTTCTGGCTTCTGCAGCAAAGTTAAGGAAATGGAAGATGTTAGCATTCCTCAGGAAGCTTGATGCAAAGTCTGATGGCATAGTCTAAACCAGCCAGGAACTGGTTTCAGATAAGGCACTAAACACTGCATCTTCATATCTTAAGTTGTCACACCCATTTGCTAATGGAACACAGTTCTAAGCCCTCAAACCAACTGGGATAAATTGAGACACTGAGATAAGCATAAGAGCATAAACAAGGATGTGATACACTCTAGTCATTAGTCTGCAGTTAGTTTAATGCTAAATCAATTACTGATAACAGCATAAACTGTAGCAGCACAGAATTTATAGTAGGCTGGAAAACCCAACCGTGGTGCCGCCAGCTAGAAGGTGCTGAGCTTTCCTTTTGCCACAGCACCACTGTTATTGATGGGCAGGCTAGACAGCTCGAATTTGTGTGAGCTGCAGTTGGTCACCCCTTTGACCACAAGCAGACGTGTCTGTAGGTATTGAGGCACACAGACTGAAGGTGACAGAATTCCTTCAGAGCATACAGAATGCTCCACAGGCTACACAAGAAAAAATACGAGTGGTAGATTATGCATATGATGCAGTCAGAGGTGTGCTGACAGGCCAAGAATGCCGTCAAGAAATCATGATCAAAACTTTTTATAGCTTGTTCCTATCTTCTCTGCCTTCTCCAATAATTCCTCTATCGCACTTCTGATACCTGTCCCTGTACTACCAGCACGCTATGAGAAAACTGAGACAACAATCTAAAACCTCAGTTACCTCTTTAATCCAATAGTAAGAAAATGATAGTTGGTTTTAGTAATGTAGTTTTATTGACAATGTCAGTGTAAAGATAGGCTGGATTTTTTTTTTTTATAAAATGGTTGCAAGTATATTTTCTTTTCTTATCTACCATCACAGAAATGCAAAAGTACATAATACCATCCTCTATGCCAGCTGATGCTAATTGATAATTCATCATTTTCTACAAAACTAAAGGTCTATTTTTTCCCCAGCTCATTCTGCTCTTAAACACCCAAAATACAGGAAGCTACAGTTTTCCTTTCCAAATAAACACATACACCTGGATTTAAATAATTCTCCAGGAAATAATTACCTTCTCTCTATTGACAATGTAATATACAGAGGTTTTATTGATCAAAAAAGAGCGCAGCCTGCTATGAGCTTGGAAAATTGCACCAGTGTATCTTACGTAGATTTAATTCATGTTGTACAGAATGATTCACTATCTCATCAATCCCAGGTAATAGGATTTCAGTAATTAGTCTTCAGGAACTCCTGAACTGATGACTAAAACTATAAAATAAACTCATTGCATATTTTGAAACATTTCTTTTACTTCTGTCAGGAAATAGGTAACACACCAGCAATATTTTTTTTTCCTATTTCATAAGGTATTTCATGCAACACATACCAATTATCAGCTCCCTTAAAACTCCATTTTTATTATTAGTTGATTAACTTTTGTGTTATATATAATTGATACAATAACCCCATGACCCTACTTGAGCTAAAACTTTCCAATCATAACATTTTCTTTTTCTGCAGAGTAATCAAATCAGTATAGATGTGGCAAATAGAGAATATTCTTCCTCCAACAAAAATCCATACTTCTTATCGCAAATTTCCTACTACTAAAGCCAACTATGCAATAGGCTCCAGATGGAGTAGACGTACATTTTATTCACAATAACATATTAAGTCTTATTTACTCATAACGTGGACCTTTACTTACCTAGAGTATGTATGTATACATATATAGTAATATATTTTTTCTCTTCCTTATGGCCTTTTAAAAAAATCACTAATGTATTTTTAAATTAACCACAATGATGATGATGATAAAGAATTTCAGGGTGGCTAAAAAGGAATGCCACCTCCATAGAGTGAGATCATCATCATAAGGATCTTTTTCAGGGTGACAATCTAAGTATTATTTACTGTAATCTTTTGAAATGAAGTGAGTTTCAGTCTGATATCATAGCTTGACCCCATCACCATATGGAAGTAATTAAAATACAGATGAACACAGATTTTACCTCTTCAGAAATAGATGAGGACAAGCTGTCAAAAAAACTGTGTCCAGAATTATTATTACTAAGCCAAAACTGTTAATTAATAACATTAGACAAAAATTAATTATCTCAGTCACCGTACACAAAAAAATTTTTCAGTCATTGAGGCGGATTCTTATTCAGAAAGAAATGTGAAATTGGTAAACTCGCAGTAACTTCTGTTTGTAAGGTCAAGCTGATAATTTCCTGCAAAATAATACAGCATTTTGCATTGCTCTAGGTAGAAGAGATTTTTGGCAACAGCTTTTTCCATTCTACAAGGCTCCTTTTATTTGCTTTTAGAAACACATTAATCCTGTGGAGGTAATTTTACTTACACTGTTCTTCCCACTCCTGGTCATCGTCGCTGTGTTGACTATGCTGCTGAGCTTGCTTGAGACTCAGGTACAACTCTTTTGCTCGGATTTCTTCCTGCTGCCTTATTTGTTCTTCACCCTTTTGTCTTTCCTCTTCTTCTCTTTTCTAGGCAAAATGAAGTAAACCAGAGGTGACTAAAGAGGAGGAATGTGCCAAAAGTTAGGGCACTGCTTCAGTCGCTTCCTCCCACAAAGTAGCTACGTTACCTTGGACAAATCACTGCCTTTTCTAATAGAAGAGTTTTGAGATGCGCAGGTATCACAGAAATAAGGAACACATAAGTATCTAAGACCTGAAATCTATATGGAAAACATGTTTTATCACACGGCAGCAAAGCCGGGACTATCCTACAGTCCATGAGAAGCGCTCGTTTTAAGTTCACATATACTCCCATTGGAGATGTCACTGTCACTCAGACAATATACACTTCATCTACAGAATCTGTAGAATTCAGTAACTGATTTACTGGCGTTCTTGGTTTAGCAACTGTCACCACGTGTCATCATAACCAACACAGAGAATGATGTTTTCCAAGTATCAAGATCACCACATTCTGGAAGAAAAGCCAGATCCTTCAGCACACACCAGACACTTCGCAAAATGTAGCTAAAAGTAACATGCAAAAAAAGTTCCCTTCCAAGAAGAGCTTAAAGGAGATGGAAACCTGCTAAAGATTGCCTCTACAGCTGGCCTTCTGCCTATCAATAACACAGGAGCTTGACTGGTGCAGTAATAGGAACCCCTATCTGTTTTCTAATAAATTTTCCCTGCAAAGAAGCAGATTTAATTCATTGCTCAGCTGAATCCCCCCAAAAAACCCAAAACTGAACTTTGTGAAAGTGTAACTCATATTATTGACATAATTTGAATTATGAATAAGAACAGGGTTTTATTTAATATTATAATGGAACCAACACTATACTCTTTTGGGTAAGAAACTTGTGGATAAGAATCTTGTTATAAGTCACAGAGTAAAATCACCCTGAATTACTAACTGAGTCACCTAACCTAAACCATAAGTAAGGGAAACCCAAAGTAGATTGTGAGTTGTTGCAAAATGTTAATCAAATTTCTAGGGTGAAGCAACTGACATCCATTTGAATAAAATCTGGTGAAACTCTGCTTTTTATATTAGCAGTTTTGTGGGAGATCTGTCTTCCTTAAATAACTTTTGTTTGTTAAAGGTCAGAAGTGTGATTTCGTAAGATCTTTGCATTTTCCTGACTCTGCTGCTTCCTTTTGGTGGCATTTTAATGTTTCGTTACAATGGGACCAGCAATAGTTGAGCACAGGAAAAAAAAAACAAAAAAACCCATGGTTACTTTAAACTGGAAAACAATTTTCTCAAATGCACCAACATGTTCTATCCATCAGTTGAGCTGATATATTTGAGTAAATGTTTAGCTTTGTACTGGTAATTTCTTTTTTCTTAAGACATGTATGATGTAAAGTCTGAAAATTATGTTCAGATGGGACTGCTCCTGCTCTCAAAGGGGAATCAGACATATTTAGCTTCCTTTTTATTATATATACACACACATATTTGTGCACTGTGAACTTTGTGGAAGGGCATATTTTCTAAGTTTGAAAACAAACTTTCATCACAGTAGGATTCACAGCATAACCGAAACAATCCATGGTCTATTTTAATAAGTACTACAAATATGAGCAGACACATTTAAAAATGAGGCTAAAAACTGACTTCTATTATTCTCTAAACTCAGTCTGCGAGTTCAGGAGATGCAAAACTGAGCTTTCATGATGTTGCTCATAATCCTGCAAAAAGTAAAAATGCAAAAGTACTCATTCAAAGGTTGTCTGTCCCATCCTAACACCCACCAGGGCACAAATAGCAAAAAGCAGCCCGAATATCGTAATATGCATGTCCAAACAATGTTGTTGTTTAATGCCCCTAAGAGGGACTCATACGTGATTTCCCAATGGTGAAACAGGTATCTGGAATGCCTGCCTGGGAAACAGGAAAAAACCCTTTTGTCCACCATGGGGAAGGAAGGGATTTTTTTTTTCTCTCCTCCTGCCCTGCCCCCAGTTCTCTCTAGCCCTGCAAAAGTTATCTGTTGTTAACCAGAAACCTGGAATTGAAGGAAAACAACTCTAATTCTTCTCAGAAGACAGCTTTCCAAAGCAAATATTGCTGTTTGCAACCTCTAGAAGCTCAGTGAGGGTCAGAAGGAGCAGCAGGTATCAGGACAGTTTTGTTGTTCTCGTCATGGGTCACAACAGCACGTTTAAGGAACAATGACATGTTGTATTTGCACAAACATGGAAATAACAGTGTAAACCATGTGTGAACGAACCAGGACCGGTGTCTTGAGTTTCACAGGGATGGCTTGCTTAGGAGTAGTCAGCCAACTGACATGGCTCTAAATGCTTTTGTCCATTGACAACTCGGAGAGACTGAAAAGAAGCAATTTAGCAGTGACAAGCAACACCATCTTCAGAGTGGGAAACAGAACAAATGCAAATCTCTACCCTTTGAAAGAATTCAGTCACTCTTCCATTTTCCTAAGTAACATAAATCAACATCTCTCCATTTAGTACAGCTGAATTCCACCAGTTCACACCAGCAGAGGATCTGTCTTCTTGACAATACAGCAAACCAAGACAGGAAAAATTGGGTATTAATAGTGATGTCCCTGTGTAGAGAATAATAGTTCCGTAACACATATGATGAACAATAAATTAGGCTGCTCTTATTATTTCCGAGAAAGAAAAGCTTAGTATTGTTCTTCAGTATTTTTTTTTATATTTTAATGTTAGTATCTTTGATTATTTCTACCATCATCCTCCCATTGTCATCTCCCGAGTCCTAAAAGGATTAGTTGAGTGGACAGTTCATTATTTTTGAAAAGTCAATGCTTTTAGGAAGCACTGATTTCAAAGCCCAGCAGCTTCTTCAGAACAAGAAAAAAAAAAAATTTACAAAGGAAATTATCTTTTTACATACCCCATAGAATTAGGGATTCTATATTTCAGTTGCTAGGAAATAGCTTTTTTTTTTTTTTGAAGTACGCAATCAGCTATTCTTTATTCTTATGAGGAGAATATTTATTCATTTAGCTTCACTACCTAAAAAATCCAATACATCTAATCTACCTTTTCAGGAAGATGGACAGACACAGGGGTAATCCTGGGCTATCAAAGTGTTTTCTATTCAACATCTCAAACCACAGGGTAAACTTAATACGGGAAAAGAAAGAGGAAAAAAAAAAATCTCACAGCAGTTTCCCTGAATCACACAAGAGTTTTATCACAAGTTGTTTTTTTTTTTTTAATGTAGCTATTTTTGAAGCATTTGTAGTAAAAAGATGACAGTGTCCAAAAAAAAAAAAAAAAACACAAACCCCAAAACAAAAAAACACAACAAATCAGAATTCAAGTAGAGTTTGAGTTCTTAATGGAAAACAGTAATGCTTACTGAGAAAATTCTACCTTTTTTTTGTGAGAAGGTGGAGATTTAAGTCAAAGAATAACAACACCAAAAAAACCCGCAATGCTGGCACTTGATTCTGAATTCACACAACTTTTTCACATCATCTCCCTTTTTAAAGCAATCAAAATTTTAAATTCTATTTATTCAAATTAGCACATGGATGCATGTGCAAGTATATTGTGCAACTCCTTAAAGGTGTGTGAGGAGACACAACCCTCGTTAGTATGACACAGGAAAGAAAAGTCACCCTTTTGTCAAGTATGAGTGAAGTATATGTTTGTATTTAAAACGAACAACTGAACTTTTCACACTTAGTCTGCTGGAAGAAGACAACCACCAGTTTATCTGCTTCTCCCCAGGAACCCACTCCTGCTCACCAGAGCCGAGAGTGAGGATATAACAACCTGCAAACATCACCTTCTCTCTGGCAGCTGAGAGAGGCTGTATTGCGTGCAGTGACCCTTTCAGCTCTTCCAGAATAATTAGGAAGGTGACAATTCAGTACCTAGTTGCAAATCGTCAAGAAATACTAACCTGCTGCAACAAATCACACTGGCAAGGCCACAAGCAGCAGTAATCCTCTCCAGCTTTAACTCCACCAGAGAATTCGTACGCTAAATGAACTTACCAAGCCTCTGGCAGTTGAGCATTTACCACAAACTTGTTACTTGTGACTGTAAACGTGTGCCCCACAATGTCTGACAGCTTTACTACAGCCAGCTCTAAATAACATTTAATACTAGCCATGGTTAGCTTCTAATGTTTTACTCCAGTGCAGTGGAGAGATTAGGTCAGCATTTATTTTTTTCTGCCACCAGTGTCTCAAAAGGAGCCCTGGGTTTGCATCGCTTCACTGCGCACGCATTGGCACAGCGACAAACATACAAAACGCAGTCATGCTTTACGTAGAAGTTGTGTTTCGGTCATGGATATGCCCCAGGAGATGTTATTCACACGAGGCGCATATAGGGAGGTAACAACGTGCTCTGGTTCAAAGACCCTCTTTTAGATGAGATAGAAAACAAAGCTAAGGACTATTCCTGACTGGGAGAGATCAGAGGTACATTGCACGTGCTGGAGCAGACTCTGCTGGGGTAACTTGCCGTAGATCCAGAGACAAACTCTTAGTAGATTGACACTGGATCCAATGACAGTGTTGGTCTCTGGATCTTAGGGACTCTAAGGGGGTCCCTTAGACACCCTAAGGGACTCTCCACAGCTTGAATTCCTGACATGTAGCTATCCTCATTAGTGGCTCAGATTTTCCTCTTTACCCATGGAAAATATCAGAGCTTTGCTAGCCTTTACTAGCGATCTGGCAGCACAATCATTACTGATCTCACTGGGGGAAGATTTTGCTTTAAACTTAATATCACAGTTCCTCACAAGTAGGATATAAAACCCTTAAGATTTGATTCCCAGCAGAAACAGCTGCCTCACTTCCAACATTGGTAAAGAGACAACTGCATAGAAGAAAAGAATTTCTGAACTGTGGTTACACAAAAGAAAACAAAATGAAGTATTACTCAGTTGTTGTAATTGCAATTGAATGGATGCAACTGAGGCATTTTCAGAATTAACTGGGTGCCAAACACCAGCAAGAAGCTGTTGTCATATTCCCGGATTCTAAATATGCTGTCCTTGGGAAAGAGTTCAGGGTTTTCTTGGCACAGCAAAGCACTGAGCTGAATTTACAGCTTATTTGCACTTAAAGATAACAGGCCCACTCAAGTGGTTGATGTTTACTTGGAGACAAGAGGTTTTTTTGATATCAGGACAGAATGCTCACTGGTATATCATCAGAAGCTCACAGCAGTGTAAGTGGTGATGGTGACATTTTACTGTATTGCTAAACTCTACACCTGGCAGCAACTGCCTGAGGAATCAGGTCCACAGCACTTTTAGGCACAGTAAAGCACTCAGACATGTGTTGAAAGCCCATCCAAGTCAACAGGACTGAAGTATGTTCTTTCTATTAAGCATAAGCTGTCCTTATTAGAGATTTCCTGAACTGAAGCACTAATTATTCTGTTCTTCAGTGAAGGTTGATTCTAAACTTGTCATCTTTGGTGAGAACAGAAACAGCCAGGATGTAGAAACTCTTGGATCCACACTTTAAAAAAAGCTCACTTCACTCACCACAATCCCAACTGGAATTAAACTTGCACCCAAAAAAAATTGCAGAAGGAAATTATGATGCACTGTAATGCTCTTGTTGCCTATCAAGAGAATAAGGATTATTTCTCCTTAAGTGACACTGATTAAAACTCCTACTAAATATTTTTTGATGCATGACGAAAAACAACGCCCATAAAGGTTTAGATGCAGCTTTTGGTTAACACACATTTCATCTCCCAAGAAATTTTTAAGAAGCAATCTAGTTTTACTGCCAACTGTGCTTATATTATTAAATTTGGCAGGTATCTGACGCTGTCATACAGATAGTACTTTACTATTAATAGTCTCTTGTTTTATGTAGACCACATGAAAAGCGAGCTGAGAGAGTGTATCTCTGTTATTTCTAAATGTAGCTGAAGGATACCACCCACCCCAGCTGGCTGACACTCATACCTTTAATTTGCTCTAGCTCTGCACATTGTTCAAGATTCTTAATGACAGCAACTGATAACAGTATGAAATTATGCCTATGATCTCATAGCCTTTGTGAATCAGCAAAAAGATTAATGATAGTAATTGGCTCTCTTGTTTGTCCTTTGCAATAGGTGCATAAAAGAATAGCTGTCCTTAAACTGCAAAAATAGAGCAGTCAACATTTATATTCTAGTATCATAAATTAAAGGCATTTCTGCTTAAGAAACACCAAGGAAAGCAATACTTTTCTAATAGCACTGGAAAAG
Source organism: Phaethon lepturus (assembly GCF_000687285.1). Taxonomy (NCBI): domain Eukaryota; kingdom Metazoa; phylum Chordata; class Aves; order Phaethontiformes; family Phaethontidae; genus Phaethon; species Phaethon lepturus. The sequence continues at coordinate 56,571 of NW_010535548.1, forward strand.
GAAACAGGGATCATCATTCACTTTGATATGTGAGATATCATTTATCTAGTGCAGACAGCCCTAAACTCCAATGATAGGTCAAGAGGAATAAAAGCATTTTAAGAAGGAGTGTTTGTGATACAATATGGTTAGAAATTAAACATTTCAGCAGAAAGCACAGAGTTTCAATCTCCCAAGTCAAAATGCTTCAAGAGGATGAAGCATTAACAGAGACTGAACTTTTCGTACCCCAGTTTGGAGACGGCTTTAAACACGGTCTGGTCATCATCACAGAAGGATGATTACCAATGCATTAGATATTTTAAACCTGTTAAAAGTGGGCTTGCTAACTGATCTGCATCTCATTCCACACCCTGAATCATTCATGAAAGGTACATTTCTTCATGATTTCAATGACTGCAGTCATACATGAGTAGAGTCATTAATTCATCTTTTTCTCAACACCTTAGTTCTATTCATTTTCTGTAGTTGGAGGTAGACGCCAGAAATATAACTTTCCTATTTTCCTGTCTAGGTACCTTTCCACTCATTCAGCTTGTAAATATTGCTTGTACTACTTCCACTGCACAACAAAAGAGTAAAAACGGGAAGGAAAAGGAAAGTCAAGTGAGCTTAAATAAGCCAGTGGACAGAGAAGTCAACTCCCTCATATTAGCCTGTGAGATTCACTTGTCTTTGAAATGCTTTTACTGTTTTTAAGTAGTTATACAGCACTACATACAAGATCTGCTCTTTCAAGACCAAGTAATAGATACATTCTTCTGAGTAGCAAAGGTGTGGTGTTTAGAGTACCAGGGATCAGTCCTGCATTTGGACGTCTGCTGGTGGAACCTTATGTTAGTCCAAGTCCCTCCTAACAGATCTCAAATTATAGAAGTAGTTGAAGACCCAGAGCTGGAAGGGTAATTAGACTATGTTGTTGTATTAATAGAGCAAATGCCGGGAGCACACTCAATAAAACGGCATTTAAAAAAAATAACCACTGCATAATATCTTGTTTCCAAACTAATTTTTGAAGCCAAAGAGTTAATTTCTGCTGGGTCTTGTCTTAAACATTTTGGTCCATTTATTTATATTTTTGCAACTATTCTCTTCAAATACTTGTTTTAAAGGAAACCATAGGGGAAAAAAAGATTTCTGTTTCTTTGATAAAGATGTTGGCAACTTTATGAATAGGGCTGAAGAAATCCTGGCCAAAAGTTAGTGTTTGAAATTCAAAATAGAAACTGAACCAAATTCTCACCCCACTTACAGCAGTGCAATTCTTACTCCTACCAGGCACACAGTTGGATGGAAGATACCTGCTCGCTTCCCGAGAAACAGCGGGAACACAGATCACTGTGACATTACCTTTCGATCAATACGAAAATGAGCAGAATTTAGTACCATTCCTTTTAAACTGTATCGACAACTGAAAAGTTTTCCTTAAGAGAAAATTATGACTGCTGGCCACTAAAAGTCTCACAAGTTGCTCACTTTGCTTTTTGAAAAAGTCTCTTTGAAACAGAAGAACAACAGTGAGCTTGTGGACATTTACTCCATCAAGTGCACTGTAAACCAACCACAGAGATATAAGTGAACAGATCTGTATCAGTCTTTGTTCAAGAGGGCTTTGCTTTCCGGAAAGCAAAGGAAAGAGCATTTAATTAGCTGCTCTGCTCATTATTCATACATTAATAAAAGCACTTGAAAGGTATAGTTTCATTACTCGTTGACAGCAAATTTCAAAGGCCCTGTTCTCTCCTATGAATTCAAATTAATTCTGCAAAGGTAAATCAGCAACTTTCTGCGGGGGAGGCTTTAGCTTTGTGCTACATAACCACCCTCAAATCCCAGTCCCACAGTTGATAGAATGACAAGCAACTTGCTGACTCTAGTTTGTAATCAAACCGCATAAATTTAACAATGAGTTTTTCAGCATTCTTCCCATCGCAGAGGACAAGGGGGGAGTCTATCTGCACTTTCCACACCTTCAGTCACCATCCCAGGGAGGGAAAAAGGACATAACAAGCTGTCAGCAGGGGAGAGGAGTGTAGACGGAAGTTACTCGATGCAGATCTCCTAGGAGTCATATTTTGCTAAAAGTCTTCTCTATAGAAACCCAGCCTCACAAATCCCGTGCAGTCCCAGAGTGCACAACCCAGGCTCAGAAGACTGTGATAATTTTTCTGCACACTAAACCAATTATATTTTGTTTTCTCATTTTTAAACACAATTTTATCTTTATAAAGTAATATGAGAAGGGTAGACAATGGCCATCTTTTCCTGTTCAGTTTTCAAACTGTTATTTTCAACAGGAGAATGTGAGAAAAATATTATTTCAAACCAACATTAAGAAACTATAACTGAGCTCATAGAAAATTCATGATGAAATCAATAAAAATCAGGCAAATGAACTTCTCCCACAGAAGCCAACTGGACTTTTCCCACATGTTGAGTAGGAGAAGGATCCACCCCTCATTATATTAAAGAAAGTAGTGACAGAATTTTCAAGTTAAGTATGTGAACAATTCATCCAAAATACACAAAAAATGTTCAAGCAAACTAACTTAAAATGAGACGTTTCACAATTGTACATTTCCCCCCCCAGTATGATTCACTCAGCGCAGCTGACTGAACAATTCTGTTAATGTGAGAGCTGAATAACCAGTTTGATAGTCCTGACACTTTTGAATGAGATATATAATTTTTTCACATCGCTCACCCAGCTGTTCTGGTGAACACCATGTAGCTATTTGTATATTCCAGGATGAGAAATTACAACTCTGGGTTTTAAAGCTTACTAATAAACATGCACTGAAGGTGACAAGAACTTTGGATCTATATAAAAACACTATTAAAACCCCTAAATGATTCTATGCAAACCTTCAGTTCCTCCTGAATTTTTTTCTCCTCCAATTTGGCAGCTTTCCGATCTTCCATCTCTATTTTCCATTTTTCTGCCACTATTCTGGCTTTTTCTTGAGCCATAGCATCCCGGAATTTCTTTGTAATCTCAGCCTCCTTTTGTCTCCTTCAGAAAAGAATTTGAAAATAAAAATAATTTAAGACACTGATTACTTTTTTTAAATGGACGATCGATACTGGCTTACTGGTTGCAACAATATTTAGCATAAAACTTCATGGAAGTATAAAAGGAAAAAATTTAAACGTGTTTAACAAGAGACCTACCACAAATCAGATTTGAAGAAACCATCCAGAAAGCAGACATTTTCAATTTTTGATAAATGACTAATTAAAATAGCACCTTCTAAATTAGAAAAGTACTTCTTGGATGTCTTTGAGTCATACCCTATATTTTTCCTTCCCTGGCTGAAAAAATAGATTTTTTTCTGTCAGTCTAGCAAAGCATGATTGGGAATTGTCTCTCAAGTGTCAATGCAAATGTCTACCAGGTTCTTACAGTAGATTGTTTATGAGTACTTACAACATAAAAGGAACACAGCACAGGTTGAAGCTTTAATTCCTGCTTAAACACGCAATGACTATAAGCAAGAAGAATCACATATGAAAAGGAATAATACAGAATAATCTGATATGTAAAGTATCACTTTTCAGTGCTGTGCTGCAGAAGGAAGTGCAGGAGGCAGGTGGCCTTCTTCCCAACGATATCAAGCATCAAAACACTTTTGAATCTCTCCCAAGGCTGGAAGAGGCCCTGTTGGAAACACCAGCATGGCGCTTGTGTAATCAGTTTCTGAACTGTTGGGATAAGAATTAGGACAAGCCATATGCAAATAAAACCAATTTCAAAAAGGATTTTATGTACGAAATCCCCATTGCGGGCATAGATGTGTGATACAACAAAACATTTTTAGTTCAATCATCTCAAAACCAGATTGTGTCATTGTTATTTATTTACAAACCGGTCAATGGTTTAGCAAAATTCCCCCCCCAAAAAGGTTTGCTTCACTTCTTTTGTGAAAGAGGTTTTTTGGTTTTCAGTACTCAATAACAATAAAATTACATTTTTCACGTGCTGAAAAATTGACAAAAAAGTGAAAGCAAATGTTCACAAAACGTACTTACCAGTTTTACCCACCATTACCTGCCACCTTTCCACAAGGCCATGCCTCCCATTATGCCAAGTGGACCCTGAATTCAGATTCTTAGATCCTCACCATAGTTCCTCTGCCTCCTTCTGCGCTTGCTGCCTGGCTCGCTCCGCTATTAGCTCCTCTGATATCTGTTCATACGGTTTGTCACCCGGGGCTTCTCCCATAACCCAGACCCAGACCTCACTGTCCTTCCCACGTAGCCACTGCACATGTTTGCCATTACCTGCAACAGCCACCAAGAAGAAACAAAAGTCATAAATACTGGCTCAAACTCTTGTGTAAATATAGATAAAAAGATAGGAGATCTGCAATTTAATAATATTAAGCTTGCAATTTACAATGCAGAATAAAATATTACTAAGACATTAGATGAAATCTTCAGATTTGATCAATCTACCATGCTGGGGCGGAGGGGGAAAGGGCTTGTACATGCCAGATCACAGAATCTTTCAAGGCTCACTGTCCCACAAAACAAAAAAAAAAGGAATTATTCATTCTGGCATATGTTTCCAAGAATTTAGGTATTATGATCCCTTTTCAATTGTTACATGTATATTTTCTTGCTTTACTCAGCAAGGGATGAATGAAGAGAATGGAAAAAGAGATGGAGCGACGACAACAACCAGTGACATGATGTGACTAGCAATGCCTCAGCACACAGAGAATGTTGAGCGTCAAGCATAGAGAGACTTCATCGGAATCCCTGCAAAAAATCCGGGAATTTCCTGCTCCCACTACGTGAAGGAGGAGTTTCAGAAAGCCTGCATACTCCGAGCACACAGCACGGCAGCAGCTTTTCTGTTCAGGTAGGCAGTTGAAAGAGATTAAGTTTCTGGTTCAGTTTTCATGAAAGACACCACGCAAAAAATCTAGTTACTGTGTTGACAGAGTGATTTTAAAAACACCAGAAAAGACTATGTTTGATGAACCTTCGTGTCCAAGAATCAACAATAGCATTAAAATGACTACAAAGGGCACTAGATTACATCCTGTCTGAATACATTTTCGTAGTTACATACACTACCCTGCTTAGTGTGGTTTGGTCTTTTCCTTCTGCTTTTGTATGTATAACTCACAGATATTTTATGCATTTTAGAGGTTCATATTAAGGAGTTGGTATAAACAGCTCTTATGCATCCATTTTTGTTTTATTTCTTGCAAATTTGTTGAAACTGTTCTTCACAAAAGGAGATTCTACCACGAAGACCGTTGCCAAGATGGACAAGAGATTTATTTTAAAGAACGCACACTGAGAGGCCACAAAGGCACAGCACTCATCTCACTATATTGCAATCCACTAGATTTCATCCTCTTGCCCAAATATTGAGGTTAGTAAATTGTGCGTGGCCACTTAGCTTCTAGAAGGTAACCCGTCTCGTTTGAAAACGTGACGAAATTGGACAGTTTGTTGTTCTCCTAGGTAGCTTTTCTCTGATGTTCCCATAAGAGTTAAAAGAAACCTGGTCCTACTTGAATGGCCAGTCTTTGCTTCCGGTCTTTCTGAGTCTTTCTCTACCAGCATCAGCTTAGCTACTCTTACCTTCACCTTCAGCTGCCTGTTGTTCCGCAACAGGACAGTATCCATTTAACCCGATTAAGTTTCCTGATGCACAATCAATAGGGTGTTTTTGACAGCCCAGACTGAAGAGAGAAGACTGCAGGAGGGAACGAAGCGGGGCTGTTGACAGCAAGCAGTGCCACTGTCAACCCACACTCGCAAGTGTTGACAATACAAACTGAAGGCAACTAACATATCTGGTCTCTCAATGAAAGCTAATATTCCATATCAAATTTGAAAACGTGATTTATACAAATTCCCAGTGTTGGCCTAATGGTACCGACTTCAAAGGGGGTGTAAATTTAAGCTAATAATGTTTTCCTTCAATAACTCTCAAAAGCATTTGCTCTTTCACAGTCTATCAGATTATGTCTCAGGTTATAAATGTGAATGTATTTTATTGTGGTTCCTATTCTGTACTTTTCCATGTTCCTGTCAGCACAACATTTATGTTGTATCTTTTGGATACAGCATTTGAACACTGTCTGCTGAGAACTGGGAGGCCATATCATATTTGTCCATAAGGTTTTCACCTACTGCACCTCATGGTAAAGTATCTTGAGAAGTATGGAATGACTCCCCAGGAGTATTGATCCCACATAACCAATGGCAGCTTTTGTTTTAACAGTGGCCCATGTCCTCTCTCCTGGGAGGAGTCTGGGTATCCTAATTGTTCCCCTTTATTTCGTACTTTAAAGAAAATTTTGCAAACAACGTGCCTCGTTAATGTATTTGTATCATAACTGGCAGATACAAAATACTTCTACTTTTCTGAGACAACTTCATTACTTTTGCTTATTTATAAGCTTACCAGATGGAGAGAGAATTTAAAAAAAAAACTTTTCAGGTAAGCAGACAAATTTTATCTTTGCTTCTTTCCAGGTTTTCTGTGCTAAAGAGTCATTAATATGTTTCTCAGAGGCATAACCTATCCATTACTACCCCACCCCATAAAACAGATGGTTGATTTGTAGACATGTCTTGAGAATTTTTTCTCTTTCTTCCTTTTCAAACAATGGATCTCCCTTCGGAAGCTACACACAGTAGATGTAAAACGTTTGAAAACATCAGTATAACATATTGTTGGTTCAGCACTAACTACTGTACACTACAGTACAGTATACTACTGTATATGCATCCACAGTTCAAGCTGAAAGATAATAGCAATATCAAACAATCTGGCATTTTTAAGCTTCAGCATTAAACAGGGAGACCTCCACATAAACAATTTTAAAACAATTCAACTTGAGCACATACGCCTTTATTCAGGTTTTTCTTTAGAACAAGAGAAGGTCTTTTTCACATCCAACTAACCTATTTACTTCAAGAAATGACTCCCATGCAAATCTTCCCTTAAACCTACGCTCCCATAAATTTGGAGATGTGCTTTACTGTACAATCTGATCATAAACCAAGGTAGTTTCCTAGCACAGAATAACATTCAAAAATGAGTGTGCAGGGAATGAAATAAGGAGCTCAGGATAAAAAAAAACCTGGCACTGTCAAAACAGAATTCCTGCCACACAAAAAGTCTTTGCAGCCTGCAGAATCAAGTTCCAGTGGTCAGCATCAGCTCTTCTAGGCTAACGATACTGGGCTTGCACTTCTAAACTGTCGAAACAATTGCAAGATCTGAGCTGAAAGTACAGAAAATTATTTTCCTTAATATTTTTAGGAAACTAGTGTCGTCTGCTTTGCAAGCAGAGAATTACCACCACTGAGGGCTGATTATAATAAAATGATTTCTGCTTTAAGATGCCCCTCAAGTATTACATTTTCTGCAAAATAAGGTATTTTGTTAACACACTTTATTTCCAAATGAAACAGAAATAGAAAAAAAAAAAAAGAAAAATTCCACTAAATCCAAATGGAAGAGACAGGTCCTGACTAAACAAATTTGAAATCTAGGTGATAAAGAGGCAAGGGTAGCTCATGTTTCCCAAGCTTCTGAGCCCAGTCACAAAGCCTAATGCAGAGTCAGGAAATAAAAGTTAAACTTCTTGAGTCCCAGTCTTGTGCCTTGACCACAAAAATACTTTTCTTTTCCTGGAGAGACTGAGGCAGCCTGTGAATAATTGCCATTAGGAAGTAGCGGACATCAGAATTAGTCTGGATTGGAGAGTAGAAATGAAAGTGTTTTAGAAACAAACACTGCTTTGTCAGGAAAATGTACTGAATAGTTTACCAAGTCTTTTCCATCTCTACTCTTCAGACCAACAATTTATCTGCTGTAGTATTCTACCCGTTTTGTCTAAAACAACTCTGTAGGACCACAAGCGGCAACAGTAATTCTTGCAGTTCTGTAGCTCCGCCGTAAATTAGTATCTCCCACGGAGTTTGCCTAAACCTATATCCATACTGCTTTAAGACCAGTAAATTGGTTACTGGATATTGCTCCTTACTCCAGACCAACACAAAATCAGGTATCCCAAATTTGCAGCACAAAGGAATCACAGTAAAAACTTTCTTGGAGACCTACAGCCTGAACCAAGAGCAACACACATTTGCATATATAAACACATACAATCAAAAATAACACCAAGTCATGTTTTCTATTTGTTTGTACTTACGCAGTCAATTCTATAACAACAGTGAAAATATAAAACAATACTGTAGAGAGCAATAGGAAACTTGAGATTCTCCCCTATAAGAATTATAAGTCTCTACCAGCAGCACTACTAATCTCGTACACACATACACACACACAGAGTGCTGGAGTGCAACCGTGAGTTGGGACAGAGGAGCAGAACCACAGATTGAGTTTTGAGGTTTTTCTTGTGTTTGGTGAAGGTTTTTGATTGGTTTGGGTTTTTTTAAATGACAGTTTTGGGCTATATCTGGCTTCATTTCTTTCGCGTGCTTCTAATTAAAAGTGCTTTAAAAATAACAGTAATCAGAGCAAATGGAACACTACTGGGAGTCAGCTTCCTTCCTGCAAGCTTGTTCGTCATTGCTTTAACAGTTACAGCATCCCCGACAATTCCCATTTGCGACCCATCTCCAGTGTTTACAAGGGAACTCCTCCAAGGACCGCTAGAGGCCAGATTTGGTGTCAAGCGTCCCAGCTGTGCTGTCACGTAGCCACAGTCCGCCTGCTGAGCCCAGCAAAACGATAGAGAACGCCAAGCAACCCCAAGCGCCTTTCTGTCGTAGGGAGTACCACAGGCTGCGTCGAGTGTAAATTCAGAAAATTAGAAGATCACTGATTTATCATCTCAGAAACATGGAACAGCATTCAAAGTCTGCTTAAACTTTCTTGAAAGAGACTGCTATTTCCATCAACAGCCTTGTTCCTCTGAGGTTGGACTTCCCACAATAGTTCTCCTACTTGGAAGCTACAGATCTCTGTAATAGCAATTGACTCTCCTTCCTCACTCGCTGGAAAGCTTTGTAGCCATACAAACATCCTTTGACTCTCTCTTTATAAAATATTCCTTTTCTTTTCTCTCTCTGTGCTAGAAAAAGGCTCCCGAAACTTATTCTGTATTTGAAACAGGCTGCATGAGCACTCACTGCTGACATCAAGCTGCAGCCTGATCTGCTTTTGTCAGAGATGAACTGTAGCTTGTCGTGTGTTTGTAGGGTTGGGGGTTGTTTGTTCTTTTGGAGTTTAGATATACTTTGGTCTAAGCACAATGTGTTTTACATGAGATTTTACCCTTGGTTTTCTGAACAAATGATTTTTATGGCTTCTTCAAAGTAGAAGCTTGAAATTTTGATAGTCTGCAGAGTAGATGATGTCCCATTCAACAGTTTCATTAGCTGCAGGACGTGTGTTAGAAGCACATTGATTAGAATGAAGATGAGAACGTGAGCTTTAGGCTGTTCTCAGTTCCTTGAGCTTACCCAGTACAAGTATTTTATTTAATTATTTTTAAAAAATAAAAACACACACATAATTGCACTTCCAAGGAGAAAATCTAGGAAATTACTGTGAATGTATCTGAGAGTCTGTTCAAAGGACAGAATGCACTTTTCCAAATGTTAACTGCAGTAAATCCATTAAAATACATATAGAATAATCAGGTAGTAAATGAAAGAAATAAAAATAACATAATCCCACAATAAACTGAAGATCTGCTACAATTAATTCTGTGGTCTGCCCCTGCCAATAGTCATAGGACCATGAACCCCTCTCAAGAATATGTTAAAAAAACCCCAATTGCTTCAATTCTTAAAACAAGAAGAAAATGTGGGAAAAATTCTGAACTTCTCAAGCGTCCCCACAACATTTCACTTTGCACACCCTTCCATTTCAATGCTGTGTTGTGTGCTTTTCTATTTAAAGGAGGGTTTGCAGAGGGAGAAAGAAATTCAGCTGATTTGCATTAACATATCAATAAGGGTTGAAGAATCTCAGCATAGCTGAAAAATCAGCCTTCGTAGCTCTCCAGCTGCTTCCTAATCATATAACAAACTCAATCTTCTGTTTATGGAATTACAGCCTGTTACCATGGAAATAATTATGCTGCAATATATCCCTGCAGGATCAAATAAAGGAAGAGCAACTGCAAGAGAGCAAACGTTAAGGGAGGAAACAGTTACTCAAATAAGATTATGGTAATTAACAAATGTAGCAAAGATAACTGTCTGTAACACTCAAAGGTAAGTGGGTTTGCATTATCATTTGGTACGTATACATGCAATGTGCACATACAGGTTTGCATATTGTAAACCGAAAAAGAAGAGCAACAAAAAAAGAAACACAGAAATAAAGTGGCATTTATGCGGTCTCTATCTAGCATGTCCCAGATATTTTCTTGGCTTCCTGGCCAAGGCACTCTGTTATACGTAACAATGTTGTAATTTGCCCACTTTCAACTGGGAGATAAATTCAGAACTCGTTCTTAACGACAATGTTCTAACTCTGTACAATCCAGAGGTAGTCTCTCGTCTGTCCATTTTAATGACCCTTTCACTGCAGACAGTATAAAATACAGGTACACATCAGGTCAAAGTCGAAGGTTGTAACATCATTCACATCAGTATCATTAATTTGATTTTTTTTCCTTCATTAAAAAAAATACAGTCAAGAACATAGCACTGTAATTTCTGATGTCAATTGCCTCTTGTAAAGAGTAAAAGCTATATACAGGGCTTGGTTTCTCACACAGAGCTATCACAAAGCATCCAGGTTTTCCCACTGCTGCAGAACAAACGAAAACAAGCCTGCACGGCTACTTCAGGGTCTGCTGGAAACTCAAAGCAGAAGGATAAGGGTTCCGTCACAGAATGGAGAGAGAGAACTATGGATCACTTTCTGCACCAGACTCCCCTACTTAACGCAGCGTGGCAAGTTTGCACCAACTCCTTTTATCAGGCACGCAAGCTCACAAAAGCAGGGACAACTATACCACTACAGTGAGATTTTCTACACCACAGTACACGAGTGGACTTGAAGGTTAATGAACCACCAACAGCGTCTGGCTAAGCCCACTGATGACTTGAAAACATTGAGTTTTCCCATGTCTTCCAACTCCTGCTATCAAAACCTGGTGCCTCTGTCCTTGATTGTTTTGGTCATTTATGCTAAAAGCTGGCAAAAATCAGCAAGGAAATATTGAATTAGCCCGGGCAAATCCCATTCTCCCCTTGGCTGCAGTACTGCTCTCTTCCCATATCAAGTATTCACATGCTTGTAGAGAGTCACAACCTCGTATCATAACCACAGCACCAGTGTGTACAAGAAAGCCCATCTAACACCACTGTGTCCCCACAGGCTGAGGAACACAGTATCGCAGAGAAACACAGGGATGGTCTCCATGCCAGAGGCTCCATTAACCCAGTAGCCTCTCCGAACACGACTGATGCCAGATACTTTAGACAACAGGAGCACTGAGGATTGCACACGTGCAAGAGAAGTGGCCAGTGTAATAAGGCCCAGGTAGCCAGCAATCTTCTGCTCTTACTTTTCTGCAAAGCAGAGAAGTCAGCTGCAGGGCAGGATCTGAGACTGAAAAGTACAGACTTACGGATAATCCTAGGAGGCCAGAGAAGTCCCTCTGGACCTGTTCCATCTGGTACACATTTGGGTCATACGGCGGCTGGGGGTCTCTTTCTAGCCCCAGGTTCAGAGACGTGAACAGACAGTTTAGAAGCTGCAGTTTAACCGTACGTCAGTACATAGCCACACTGAGCACGAGCTCTGAGGAGCTGAGCTCTGGCCCCGAAGTATAACAGTACTAACAAAACTGCATCATATCACAAGCTGCTATACATGTTGTGAATGTTACATTAAAACTTTTCCAACGACTTCAACTTAGTTGGCTCAGTTCCCCAATAAAAATCATTCTAATGTTCTCGCTAGTGTTCCGCTGTTGCTTTTTCAGTTGTATCTGAATCGGAAACAAAAGACAGGGCTCTACAGCATTCAAGACCACATACAGCCAGAAGTTTCAGAAATAGTCAAGTCTGATGTCTCAGGTTAGACCCATATCCAATGATACAGAGAAAGAGGCAGCGAACACTTCCAGGGGTTCATCTCTGGAGGAGATGAGACCTTAGTTAAGCATTACCAGGGTGTGTAGAGACCTTCGTGTAAATGAGGAGTACATTTCTGGTTCAAAACCATAGAAAAAAAAGTCACTGCACGTACACCCAACTCACCCTTCGTACACCCACTGAAAGACATGCCCAGTCGCTGGCCTTCACATGTGACATGGATCTATCCTCCAACCACCCACTTGTGATATCTGAAAAGCTTGCTTCCAAACAGCTTCGTCTACTCTCTAATGTTTTTCTAACACAAATGCCATTTAGATAAAGAAATTATTTTCTAGCCATGCTAGACATGTGACAAGCCTACCTTATTTTCTTCCAGCTGCTCTTGTTAAAGACAGGTAAATACGAGTGTTTACAAATAGCTCCTGTCTGAACATCGCGAGCTGCAGTTCACAATGAGTAAGTGTCAGCACAAGCAGCGGCAGACCAACGTTGTCTTCCCTCCTACATGGCTGTCCTTCAGCTACCTAATGCTCAATAGTTTGAGATCTCACTTTGGGTAGGCTGACAGCTCTGAATACTGCATCAGTGTCAAAATCCAAACTGGCAGGATCCTTCGCTTACTCCCAACTCTGCTATACTGGTTAAAGGGCTCCTGCCTGATCAAATAAACATGTTTCTTTGCAAATTGCAAAGCTGCCCGTCAGTCAACTCTCAGCAAATCCCCACAGGATCTTGAAATTTTGAGGAGACTTCCCTTAGTGACTTTAGCACGGTAAGAAAAGGCAGCCTGTTTTATTACAATGAAAACATGTTCCTGAAAGATCTGCCCAGGAGTTACTTGTAAACGAACCGGAGACGGACCTCCAAGAATTCAACTCACTTGTGAAGCTATTTCAGTACAAGCCAGCAGTCATGATTTAATTAAAGCCATAAAATACTTTTTTTTTTTTTTTACCTTGAGTAAGTTCACTAAATGCTGCAGTTTTGCAAGGACCCAAATGATGCTGAAATTCTACTAATATTTTTCGGTGAGGTACAAATGTAGGCTAGGTACAAACAGCAAAAACATGGGAACAGTTTATTCAGTATCTTCTAAAGGAATTATTTCATTCTGAAGTGATGTTTATACATTGCTCCCTTGTAGACATAGATCTGTGTTTTTAGGAAAGGAAATTAAAACTGTTGAATAATCTGAAAACATTTCATTCACCCCCAAAGTGAGATAATTCCTTTAACATTGACCCATTCTGATACAAATTTCCATTTTAACCTTTCCTCGAGACACATGAAACCAAACAATCCAAATAGAAAAGCAGGCACAATTTAGCGTTTACTGAAGGTGACTAATATTTTCTTTAGAAATGAAGACTAATTAGACATAGACTGTTACACAATTTGGCTTGCTAAAGACTCTCAACAACTTATATCTTATTTCATGTTTTGGATTTGTTTTTGTTTTCTAAGAAGGAAATTTCCTAGTATTGAATAGGACATTTATGGACCATCTGCATTTAGTGGCGCTTCTATAAAAATCGCTGTAGAGTTTGGGTCTTTGCTACCTGGTTTCCAAACAATTAAAAAATGATCACACTGACAAGCATTCCCTAAACCTGCTGATGATTTTAACTCTAGACCAAGGTCAACCTGACCTGCATATGCCACTTTTTTCCTCACCAACTCTGCACTTATGGTTTCTGTGAGACTACACATCCAAACCTTGCACAAGAGCCCTTCATCCTCAACTCACTGTAGAAAATCAAAATTGGCTTCACAATCGCTGCTCTGGTTTTTTTTGAAAAAATCCACCCCTGTTGCTGTGCTGCTGGGCTCCCCTGTACCATCGCAGGTGAGCTCTTGAATTGATGGAGAATTGTACCTATTGCGGTATAGGACTCCAGATCAAGCCCAAGGACTTTTTGGAGCATTCTTATTAGAGTTTTCATATGTAGCTATTCCAACTATGAGGAAAACAGAAAGATTTGAAAAGTAGTCCTATAAAGATAACTCCAAATAAATTAGTAAAAAAATTATGACATGACATTTTTGTAAAAGATTCAGAAACAACATAAATATTTTTTCTGTCAACTAGAAAATTTCAGAAACTCGGCACAACATTAGAGATACTAAAGTCTTGCCTCTCTTTTCTACTACACGTCAAGCTACAAAGATGTCTATAACGCCAGAGTAACTCTTGGCTTCAACAAAATAGCACAAACATAAAACCTGTGCCATGCAGTAGAGAGTCAAAACCAAAAACTTGCAGATGAAACTGCTCAAATCCCTCGGTTTCAAAGGAATAAAGAACATGTATTGTGATAGCTCTAAAGTTCCTGGTAGCCTCTAATGTTAAACAGGAATAAAAATACTACATATTCCATGCTATGTAGCAGGGGGAGGATGTTTGAAAATTCACTTATACATCAATGGAAACTGAAAACTAAGCAGCATCAAGGTCCAAAAATGTTGATACCAAATGTCTTTTAGAAAACAAACAAACAAACAAAAAACCCAAAACCACCCCACACCTCATATTTTAAGATAAGAAAGGATTATTACAGGCATCTACTCTGACCCTTTGAGTCATATAGGCAAAAATATTACACACTAATTCCTATCTTACACCCATAATTCCTGGTTAACATTTTTCCACCTTTTTTTTTTAAATCAAGAAACTAGCTCCACTATGAGTCCATTTACCACCATATTATAGAGCTGGACATTAGGAATCAGTTACAAGTGGCTGTATATTTAATGAACGGTACGCCTGAAAGATGGCAATTATTTTTTGTAACTGTTGCCTGCATCAGTTCATGGAAGTCAAAATTTATTTTCACTGGAACCAAATGCCTGAATTGCAAATCTAATTCCAATAGTCCTCTCTACAAAAAAGTCAGTAAGATCAGTTCTTCAGTATGGTTCTGAAGGAAGTACAAAGTTTCTAACAGTGGGCAAAAGTCAAACCTAAGCAATACCTTAAATTGACAATTTAAGAATGTAAAATGGAAATCGGCTATTGTGAAATTTAACTCCATGTGTATTTGTGAATACTTTTGTCAGAGTAAATATAATGTTTAGGTTACTCTACTGCTCTCCATTCTCTTATTCTTTATAAATCAGAAAATTAATTACCCAGAAAATGGTCTCCTGTAGCAGGAAGCTGAACAGGTTTAACATATAATTTATATATGGAAATTTAGGTGTCAACACTGAGACAAATCATGACATAAATATTTTTGCAGTTAGATTTTTCTGCATCTGTCTTCCTCAAAGAATAAGCATAATACAGATTATCTCAATGATATAATGTTGTTTTGGTATGTGGAGCTGAACTGCATTTTTAATTCTTTTCTCAGCTACAAATCAATCAAAATGAACAAGCTTTTTATGCGGTATGAGAGAAGCTATTTTAATGCCATTCCTCTTAGGAAACCACAATCCACTGCCCTAAGAACACTAACATGTAGAAAAGAGAAATTAAACAGAATGAGGTTTTTCCAATGTCCACCTTGCCATCTGCGAGGGGACATTTTAAACTCCTGTTATGGCCGATTGGGGTGTTACGAACATTCCCCCTTTATTTTAACACTACCATTTTAACTTACTCCAGGTAATTTCATAAAGGCCTTTGCTTCAAGTGAGTCTTGGAAACTAGTGTTGCTTTGAAACATGTTTCTTTAATAACAGTCTTTGACTCGTTAACTATCTAATGGGCACTTTTTACGGTTCAGAGCATCTAAGCATTTGAAGTCTGACAACTGAATCCAATAATCGATCAGTGGCAAGGTGCTCCAAGCAAAGCTTTCTAGCATGGGTGTGTTAAGATGAGCAATACTTTCAACACTGACTGCAGAATCACATAGCTATTAGAGCTCTTTCTCAAAATCAGCTACCGAAGTGTATGAGAAATTTTGAATATTCAAGTTTTAATAGATTTGAAGATAGGATAAGATCTTTGGCATTTCACAGGGAAAGGAGTGTTTGACATATCTCTGTAATATTTCCTTGTTGAGTGAGGAATCACTGCAACTACATTTCCAAGATGAAAATATTTTCTATCTTGCATCAGCCAAACAACTTCATCCTGTGAATGGGGAAAGGGTTGGAAGCTGCTTGCTCATAGAGCAAGAAAATAAATATTTCTGTTTATTCCAAATGGCTCAGACCCAAGACCAGACACTTGGAAATGACATTTGGAGAAGTTATTTTTTTTATGTTTTCTTGTGTGATTTTGCATATTTGCTTTTTAAGTCAACACACACATATAGCATCATAACAGCCTGTGGAAGGAGCTCCATAGCTTAGCTACATATTGCATGAAAACACATTTCTGGGGTTTTTTTGGTTTGTTTGTTTTGGTTGTTGGGGTTTTGTTTACATGCTCACCCCATTATTATCCTATTACCGAGACAAGATATTTTAGAGAGTGTTTACTAATACGGTTGGAAATTTAGTCTCATATGGTATGGCTGTTCTGATGTCCCATCTTATTCACAAACAGCCCTTCAAAACAAGCTCAAATTCAAGAATTTAACTCCTATTCCAGCCACTTGGAAACATTTAATGCCAGGTCAAGAAACCTCAACGGCACAGGCAAGACTGCCTTTTGCCTGAGAGGGGCAAGGGGTGGGAACGGTAGGTGAAGAAAGAAGCCTTGGGATTGGTGGGGAAACTTGGCCGTGGTACATCTGTTACGCTGAGAGAATAGGAGCAGAGACTCCTGGCTGAAAGAAGCACTTCAAAATGATTCCCCTTACGCCCACGCTAAACTATTCCCACGGTGAAAGCCCCAGCCTTGAGAGACAAGGAGCAGGAACATGCTGCTTTTGCTGCCCCAGGCTATCTCTTTGCCTATGGGGAGGAGCTGGCACCCTTCCTTGTAATGTCTTCCCGATGCCTGCTGCACCATAGCCAGCTGCATGCCCACCATCCCCAGCTCTTAAGTATAGACAGAGGTCACAACTCTTACTCTGTTTGCGCCTCGCTGTCTTTCTCAGCATGGCCTCCTCCATTCGTGCTTTTTCTTCCCTCTCCTTCCAGCGCCTCAGCTGCTCTTCTCTCATTTTGTAGAACAAAATCTGTTTTTGCTCTTCATTAAGTTCTGCCAGGAGCTCAGGGTCAATATACATGTCATGCAAAATTTGCTGCAGCATGACGACTAAAAAAAAAAACCCAACAAACCCCCCAAAAAAAACAAAATAAGAAAAACTTGCTTCCAATTATACTCACTACAGTGACAAAACCCCACTGGCGGCACTCCAGGGAGCAACCCACAGCAAAGGAGCTCTCCCACGCCTGCCGGCCCAGGAGCGGTTTGGTTCTTGCTCTGGTTCTCTTTGTGCAGGCATGTTCTGTTCCTGGTCTCTTACAGGGACGGAGTCCTCTGCTTATCCCATCCTCCAAAGGTAGGGACAGGTGTCAAGTGAAAGGAAGGGGGAGGAACGGGGGG
>NW_010535548.1:74088-102972 GCF_000687285.1 Phaethon lepturus
GGGGGGGGGAACAAAACAGAAAAAAATGAAAAGGGCAGGAGAAAAAAAAAGTTACTTCAGTGCTCCTGACTGCAAGCTGGTAAAACGAACGGATTCTTGATTGAACCCATCAGCTTTGCTCCCTTGAGCAGAAGGAAATCAGAAGAAATTCAATGTAGAGAAAGTCTCAGACTTTCAGCTCAAGTGGTTCCCTTCAGCAGCGATACGCTCCCAAGGGTGTAAGCGTTGCCCAGGGGTATAAAGTGATGTCATGGTTAAAGGTATCGCCTACAGCAACAATATCTATGTCACTTTGAGAACTGATCTCTTCTCAGAAGAGAGGAGAAACCAGTTTGCATTTTATTTCCCAGTCTAGCCTGTCTGTTAACTAGCCTTAACAGGGTAGGTCATATTAGAGGTCCTATTTACCTGGTGTTGACAAATAATATAATGCAGCAAACTGATTAAAATGCCTTTAAAATGAAAAGCAAATGTAACACAAGCCACAAGAATCTTGTTATCACTTTATAAATAGTAAATTAATATTAATTAAACAAGAGTAAGTTCTCAGCGGTTCGCACAGACTATGCAAGTCCTGCTGTTAATTCAATTTTCCACCTTGTGACTAGAGAAAGTTACAATGCTGCTCTTTGAGCAAATTGTGGCTTCTCCCTATTTAACAGTTCTACAAAAATCAGTAAAATAATGTAATTTCAGCACCAGGGCCCACAGCCACAATTATGTAAAAAAACCCAAAAACAAAAAGCCAACCCCAAAACCCCCCAAAAAACACAAAAAAACCCCCAAAACCCACACCAAAACCCAAAACCCTCTGGGTTTCCGAGCCAGCCTTTACTGGGTGGGGGCCCAGCTCCTCCAGGGCGCAGTGGCTCTCTGTGGGAAGGGGGCTGTCTGCTGAGAAGCAAGATGTGGCTACTCAGAGTCGTAACAAAACACAGATCACATTTGCAGGCTGAGCCACATCCCACTCACAATGTTCACACAAGAACGAAGAGAAAAAGCAGATCTGTATTTCCTCACAAGAAACCTGCTTTATTAGGTAGGTATCTGTCAAACTTTTATGTGACTTCCATGATCCTCATATTCAAAAACTTACACTGTTAATGCATCTATTCATATAACATTCTTTTCAGGTAAGCAAAATACTATCATCTTAATTTAGGCAGAAAATACATCTGATCTAAACTAAAATTCTAGAGGAGACACTGTATCACCTAGAAGCATGAATCCTAAAATTATACTTGAACAATCCCTTCAGCTGAACGAGAATTTTGGAAGCCGTCATGTTTGGGCTTTACAGAATTCGGTTCACACGCACGTTACTCTGCAATTCAGGATCTCTCTTATGTACGGATTTTGTCTCCTAAAATAAAATGTTTTATTTTTTAAGAAACACAGTTTGGCAAGAAAAAAACTAGGGCAAGAAAGACTTTGTTACTGCTTCTTTCTTCTATTTTACTTGGTCAAGTATAGAAGAGGGAGAGCCTGAGGGGTTTGGCCTTTATTTCTCTGCCTTTATTCAATTATATTAGAGCTGTGGCTCCACATTTTGGCACTAATTGAAAAAGACTCGCCTTTGCAAAGGCTTCAGGGCAAGCAGTTTTGCTGTTCTACCTCTTTGTCATCTTTCTTATTTTATTTTACTTGACTTCACAGAACAGAAATCAAACCTTGATCAGAAGCTATCACAAAGAACAAACCCTTCATCAAGGATTACACGCATTTAAGCATGATAAGGACCACCATTTCTGAACTGCATTTAGCTGAAGTAGGCAGCTCAGGTTGGAGATACAATACAGCATGCAAACAAATTTTCAGGCAACTACTGATAATGTTCAGTGAGCAATCACACAACAAAAATATCAAGAACAAGGAGATGGAATTAATTCAGGAACAACCCGGCACCTTAAGATTATTCACCAACAATAGTTGAGAATGGCAATCAAAAGATCAAGTGTAATTAATCTGTGTAGGAATTTTTTTTTTTTTTAAAGTCACATATGGAAGTGTTATCATCTAATCACAGCAACGAACCTGGTTAACTTCCTCTGTCACAGCTTTTCTTCTTTGGATCATAGCAACCCCAAAATAAAAAAATTGCAGAAATGCAAAGGGGAAGTAAGGAAGATAAAGAAATACTCTGACATAAACCGACATCCAACAGAAGTAGAAAGATATATCATTGTGTCTGCCACTAATTCCTTGTCCAAGACAAAAATACTCTGCCTCAGAACACTGGGTCTTTGAACTCTCACATGGGTGTCAGTTTTTCATCAACTCTCTCCCTTTGCTTTCACTGGTAGGTAATATTAAGACTTATGTTTCTTTATGGGGTGGAAAACCCAAGGTGACCCACAGGAAGAATCAAGTGTTTTCACCAGTTCCTTCCTGTCCCTTCCTATCCCTTACTAATTAACATTTGATATGGTAACACTTTGGGAATGGAAGGAGAGACCTGGCTACCCAGCCGCAGATCCCAAAGGTATAGAGAACCTGAGGCACAGAAATAAATATTAGGCATGCTTGAGAAACCATCCGATGTTCCACTTACCAGAAAAGACTAATGATGGATGGTGTTCCCAGAAATACAAGCTTTAAATATTTTGGGCCAGTGAGATATTTGGCCCAAACTAGGCCTAGTCTGTTTGCTTCGTTAGGAGCTAAAGCTCCTTCAGCAGCAGCAGGCAACACCCAACCCATCTACACTGAGGACCTTGCAGGATATGAAAGAACTTGACAGCAGGTCCACCTTCCATATACCCTCTCCAGACTACAAGTGCTAAGGAGCAACATCTCATTCAGACAACGAAGTGTAGTCACTAATCACCATACCAGTACCTCAAATCTCTTCTGCATCTGACAAATCCTTTCAGAATCACACTTCTCCTCTCTGAAGAAATACCCTGTAAGGACTATCAGAAAACAATTAAATGACCTCCCTGATACAGGCAGAATGACCCCAAACATGCATGGCAAGGAATAAAATACCAGACTACACAACACGTAGCACTCTTGTAATAACCATCATGGGGAAGATGGACTGCAGGAAAATTCTCACCCTCATTCTTTTTCCAGTCCAGTTTATTTCCAAGCCCTTCCACTTGCTTTCCTGCCCACTGCGATGAAGCTTCTTGAGAAGCCAGTTTCCTCAGCTGGCAGCCCAAACCTAAGAGCCTTCCTGTCTAACCATGACCCTTTATCCAGAACGAAAGGATATTTGTATAAAAACGTGCTCTTTCTACACTGCTTGTCTTCCTGTGGGAGCCATCATTTTAGCTGTTAATGCCCTTCTCACATCTGGCCTTTAGTGATCTTGGACTGTGTTCACAGCCCAGTCCCGTAACACACGGGCGTGTCAGGATGGCCAGCAAGACACAGGCGTCTGCACAGCTTTGCTCCCTGCTCACCCTCTTCACTAAGAGAAAGCTGGACACCCAATTCCTCTAGCACTGACAATCTCTAGAATGACATCAGGTAAAAATTAACAGATTCTGATATAAGAGATGCCTGACAATCAAAAATTCAGAGAAAACACTCACTCACCATAGTTAAAGTCAAAAACTAAGAGGTCACAGATTTCCTTCAGTAACTAAGAACAGAATTTCCAATTCTAAACCTATCCTGTCAGGGGGACAAGTCATCTCTGGCTACTGGAAAACAATTTTTCTCTTCATTTAAGACATGGTCCTGTTAAAGAGACAAAAGGGCTGCTTCTGTCTTTGCTATCTCAGCAAACCTGCTGTCTGTATATGAAATGTTCCCAGCGGTATCCTATGCAAATCCAAGACTGGACTTTTAACCTAGTAGACACTGATTCTCATTATAGTTCACCTTTCCATAAATATTCCAAACGAATAATCTGAATTATCACAAAGAAATTATCATTAACTCCCCTGATTTCTTAGAAAATTGGGAAAAATCTATGAGGCCCAAAACTCAAAAGGCAACCTTGAAGAAACACTAAACCTACTTTAAAAACTCCTCCTACTTCTAGGATTAGCTCATATTTTGTAATGTATGAGCTTTGCAGTTCCAGCCAACCCAGAGTCAGACAGCTGAGGAACAGGAGATAACTCAGGCAAAACACAAAATAAAACTTTCTATTGCAAAATAAAAATTCTTCCCTTCGTTTCCCAGACCTGATTAAGATATGGATGGATTAATGACTCAGAAGAGCAGGGAAATTGGAAGTTTGAAGTAAGGGTGCCCGCTTCCTGATGGGGGCCATTTGTCATCTTCCCAACCTTTCTAGGAAATATTTTGACTAGTCTAGGACAATGACCTCTCCGTCACTCTTCCATCTTGGTTATCCCTAGTTCAACAGTCCAAACTAAGCCAAAATCATTTCAGAAAGACATTACATCTCAGCAGCCTATATGCAAAATAAAAGGTTACTATTAATGCAGTTCTTTGTTGGCAGTCTTTACCTTACGATAACTGCCCCACAACTCGATGTTCTAATTAGTAGCAGTCTCTGCAAGGAGCTCAGAGCTGTTTAAAATTTAAGTCTGGAGTTTCCTTTAATCTTTAACGGCCTTTCCTGGGACTTGACACACTGGTATAGCACCTTTCTGACTAAGCAGTTCTCGGCATTGCCACTAGACTTCATCTGCTGGGGAAGAGGGAGGGAGGGAGAGGAAAAGGCACAGAAAACCATTTTAATTTCATTTTTAAGAAAAGAGGAAGTGCTTAACTGGCCAAGGCTTGCAAATCTCCTCATCCCTTTTCCTCCGAGCATGTGCATCCTCCGTTCCCCAAACTGAATAGCTCACCGGTAATGCTGATTGAATGCTGAGCCAGCAGAACAGCATTTTCATTTGGATTTTACAACACAGCCATATAACCTACTTTAGCCATGTCATTTACATAAAAATATTTTGCTATAACCTACATAATACAGTGGGGGGGGGAAGTAATGTACCTCTGTTCATAAAGAAAAGGATACAAGTAAGAAAGAAACAATAAACAGAAAAATGTGGCAATCATTTGTTTTCCAGACCAAGAACTCCACAGCCTTAATTTTTTTGTGGTTTGTGTCTTTTTTATATTTTTCATTTTTTAAGAGGAATCAGTGTACAGTATCTGAATTTTTCAAGTCCTGCTGTGTCAGCATCAAAAGCAGAACAGTGGAACCTGGAATCCAACGGTGTGGGAGGGAGCTGAAAATGTGAAAGGGGAAAGGTAAAATTAAAAAAAAGGGGAAAGGTTAATTTTTCGAGGCCTTCAAACCCTACAAATCTGCCACTGGGAAAGGAAATACGTTGGGGCACTCATGACAACAAACTAGTCTTGTGTCTGGTTTGCGTATTGTTGTCAATTAAAAACTAAAAAAACCCACCCAAAACCATTGACAACCAGCCCCTCCCCACCTCCTCTGTCACAGCCAGATGTAACAAAACCTGATTTTCCTCCATTTCCATAGCCAAGCCTGTGGCTCCCTCTAAGGGCTAAAATGAGCTCCTCAACAGCACAATCTGCAGCTGGATCTGAATGATCTGATCATTCCCCTGAAGCTGCTGTTCCATTGCAAAGCATCACACAGAGCAAGAATGAGGGTATGTTTTTCCAGACCTTCCTTCTCCATAAGGGGCTAGCATCAGTAAATCCGACTACGAAGTGTTTTGGAACATGGAGTGACTTTGCAGTCAGATGTTTGTTATCTTAACTGTACTGGTTCAAGACTGATATTTCTACAAGACACTGATGTTGAAAAAAAAAAAAAAGAAAAAACCTGAGGTCTATGTAGCAAAATAAGAATGAAATAGATAAAAACCTCATCTTAAAGTAATGAATTGCAGCAAAAGACCTACAAACCAGTTAATGAGGAAAGATGTCTTACCATACTGTCAGTCACATAGCTGTAAGTGAAGTGATGCTAACTGGGGATTTTAATGGTGCAATAATGATTTACAGTGGCAGGAGTCTTATCAGATAGTCTTTTTTTTTTAAATGCAAACCTGTTACTTCTCAGCCCCCTGCACAAAGTAGACAATCCCAAACACAGATAGCACTGACAATAGGGCAAGAAAAGGGTTGGGAACTAACCCAGAGAAAGTAGTATTTGAAGTCCAGGGCTGCAGACAATAGAGCGATCTGTCACTACTCCACTCTCCCAAGGTTAATTCTGTACTCTGCAACACTACTTGCCCTTCAGGAGGAGTCACATCAGTGATTATTTTTGCCTGGCAGCATGGCAATCCTACCCAGCAAGATTACTTTAGGTCTATCCCTTTGTGTTCTGCGCTGCAGCTGTTGCACACCCGATTACACTGGAGCCTGTAATGCCTTCATGGTTCAGCACAATTTATCAGAGATTTGGGAAGCTGGGTAGAAAGGGCAGCACTCCAATTTTTCTTCAAGTTGATAGTAGATATTTGAAATTCTGACCTACATTACAAAGGCCTGAGGTTAATATAAGTTTGTCAACTTTAAGTTTAGACTTGTTTTATTTTTAATACCTCTGTATTAAGACACGGATGCAACCCAAAGTAGAAAATTACATACTTGATGTTTATCACTATTAATACACTCACAAGATACATCAAAGAGCTGGCAAGTCCCAACGTAATTTTTCAAATGGAGAATGAAACTTCCACCATTAAAATGATTCAGAGTGAGAGCTAGTAAACCAAACCAAGGAGAAAAAAAGTCAAGAGAGTTCATCTGAGAAAACATGGTACACAGGCTTGCAAGCAACAGCTGGTGTCCTGTAAGCCAAGGACTGTAGAGAGATAATTCGCAGAGAAGGGGCAGAACAAGAAGGCAAAACACTCACACACACTGCAGTTCACTAAAACAGAGCGCTCTACTCCGCCAGCCTCTCACTCAGATTGTGCTGTCTAATTCAATTGGTGTATATCTCATTTACAAAACAGCGATCAAGGTCTTCAGGTCGGACCCTCAACCCAGCTACGAATGGGGTGTACTTGGTTGGCAGGCAGCAGGCTCTACTTAGGAAGCAATTACAGTTCACTAAGTGTCTGTAGGGATCTGGCCTTAACATAGATTAAAAGGCCCCCGGCAACAGTCTCCAAGGAATTTCTTAGTTCAAAAAGATATGCAGAATGCACTGCTCCCTGCTCTCCTATTTACACTTCCTTGCTCATGACAGATCCTGATGTTATACCTCACCGTGTCAAACACAGCATGTGCTGACGCTGCACACTGCAGCTCAGCTTCGTGCTGTTTAAGTACAAAATGCATCAGTCCATCTGTTTCCCAGCAGAAGTCTCCGTGGCTGAGGGAGGCCATCCATGACTCTTCAAAGCAGAACCGGTTGCCTTTCAACTCCTGAGTAATAGGCTTTTCTTAAGACTCTGCACACCCTTCCTTTTTATTGATTTACCTCCATCTGATCTTTACAAGGAACTGTTAAGCTAGGACAAAATTCCACGTACAGACAGCTACCTAAAGGATGCTGGCACAGTCTGCTCTCCCCTACCTCTCAGCACACACCCTTCCAAGACCCAGCTGTCTGCATAACAGGATACATATCTTTAAGCAGGAATTCAATCTTCTCCTTTACATGAATTATTTGCTTTGTGTATCTGCAAAACCCAAGAGACCTTTGGATTCCATGACCTAATTGCTACATGAAATTATTCCAGCATTTGGTACGTTTTCAATGAAATTCATTACAATAAGCTACCCAAGAGATATTACGCTCTAAATTATGTGAGTTTCTTCTCTCAGATCTATATTAACTTATGAAGATGCTCGGTAAGTTCTCCTTTTTCCATCTAACCATAAGTGCATCAAAATGTATCATGTGAGAGCTAATTTTCTTTAATGTACTCCCTGGTACAATTTAGCTGCATTATGTATAATGCAGCAGTCATATCATATCAACTTCACATCATATTAGACACTGCATTATGGCAGCTAAATTGATTACTTGGGTAATTGAAGGCCACCAGTAGGAAAATTTTTAATCATTTAAATGACTCATCAGCTTTATATACAAAATGTCTTGCTTTAGTGGCATCATGCAAGTGATTTTCTTTCAGGGCATAGCATTTTGCCCATTTAAGCCACTTCTTATTCTTGTCATCTTTGCTGGCAATAAAATCCTACAGGTTTACAAAAGGCAGAGCGTATTCTGCATGCAGACTATACTGGATTTCTTTTGACTATTGGACTCTTGTTTGCAAGACATGATCAACAATGCAGCTAGAAAAAGCTAGCTGCCATTCTGAATTGCATCAACCAACTTTTGAACTTTTGATGATTTCTGTTTTGGGTTTTGTTTGGGAGGGGGAGGGGCATGGGTGTGGTTTGGTTTGGTTTTTGGGTTTTTAATATTTCACTCACCACAAGAAGCCAGACTTTTTTTTCTTTTCAAGGGTTAGGTAGAAAAATCCACAAACACTTTTGGCATCATTCTTTAAAGCCCTTTAGTTTTCAGCTTCACTTGCTGCCCACCTCCTAAGGTGGCAAAACCTCTGCCACAAAAGACCCCTAACTTTCTGCTGCAGATCATGTTTAGCACTTTCCACGTCTTGACACTGAGGTGCTGTTTAAAAGGTTTAAAAAGCAGTGCCTAAAGTATTCTGATAATCCTTCCCTTTTACTTCATAGCCTTTTTAAAACCTTCTCCACTCCTGTCACATACTATGGGACAAAGAACAGCTCAAGACATTGTTGAGACTTACTGGATTTTTTTTTTTTTTTTTTTTTTTTACTCTAATCATCTTCACAGTTTCAAACCACAAAACCTGGATTAAGCCCGCTGACTCATTTTCACAATACAAGCCTTAGTAGCTATGGCATTCATGTCTGTAGTCCATTCATCTGACAGAAAATACACTCTTCAAAGCTATTTGCAAAATCATGACAGATCCAAGTTTCACAATAGGGATGTACCCCTATCAATCCCTTATGGGGGACTTATAAAGTAAGAGCAGCTCTATTTCTCCTCATTCTCTCTTCTCTTGTCATCTCCTCAGTCATGACCGTCACCTCCTCATTCTTTTCCAACAGTGCTACACACTGGTTATTTTCTGCTTTCTTGTAAGGTTCTGCATTTTAAATTTCTACTGCTGCTTCCTGCGCTAAGCCTCTACCCACTGTCAGTAGCTACCTCCTGAGAAAGAGGACCAGCTCAAGTAAATGCATCCCTGCTCCTCTCACTGCAATAGAGGACGGTACTGTCCTTGTGGCATTCCACCTTTCCCCTCTCCCAACAGGAATATAAGCCCCTCTACATTTCCCATACTCTTTATTAATTACATTATACAATATGGCCACAAAATTACTAAGTACTCAGGTGACTGAGGAATTTCTTCCTACAGAAACTCTTGCTTTGGAAAAACTGCCACTGTACCATACAAGCCAGTTCCTGCAAAGAGATAAATAATATATGTTGGCCAAACTTTCTAGCCATTCTTGACTAACAATGGATTCAAGCAGGTTATGGCTATTGCTCCAGGTCCTTCTTTCCTTTTACTAAGGCATCTTAAGCCACCTACATGCCCGCAAGGAGATAAGATTACCTCCAATTGCTAATTGCTAAACAAGATTATTTTCATATACTCATCTCGGAGTTCTTTAAGTACCTCTTCATCTTACCACCAGGCAGTGAGTGTGCCATCCAGGAGGGAGACGGTGTATTACTACTGCTTCACATTGTTCTCCTCTCTCACTGCTACCTGTTATGGATCATGTGAAGCCGCTCCATTCTCTCCTATGGAATTCAGAAAGGTCATAGATATGTTATAGACAGCCTTAAGAACAAATGCTACATGGATAAGTGGGTCGAGTTGATGATCACTATGAACTAATAGTCCCTTCTGGCTTATTTACTATGAAACTATAAACTGACCTAAGAGTGAGACAGACTGCTCCCAGGTGGAGTTGTCACCAAACAGCACAAGGGAGTTAGCACTTAAACATGATAACTGCCAGAAGGCACTGGAGTAATGCAGTACTTGTGCTGATAATTTTATTTAGTCTTTACTTTGATCATATAAAGTAATAATCCTTATAACCATAACTATTAGAGAAATTCAAGCAAAGCAGTTTTCTATCCCTTTCTAAAATTTATTGGATTTGCTTGCAGATTTGTCACCAGCAGAGTCCTTCCTTCATTGGACCAGCTGTTAATGAAAATACAAAGCGAAGCAAGCACTTAACTTTATGCTGTACAGTCAACTCTAGCAAAATCAATGGGATTAGCTACAGTGTGTAATATTAAAAAGCTTTGTTGGTCATTGAAGAAATGGGATCATGAAAAAAAGCCAAATAAGTACAGGGGAGTGTTATGCAATATGTAGGGGAACAGGGAAATACAGGCCAAATTTCTTATCCCCAATACAAGCTCTTTGGAAGCCACAGGGACCATACAACCAGCTTAGCGAGTTTCCAAAGGACTCGCCATTCCATAGGTTGTGTTGCTCTGTACAGTCTATACAGCAGCTCAAAAAAACCCAAGCAAACATATGAGCGGAAGGGCAAGCCAGAAGGCATCGGCAAGATGCTATAGTACAGGTGGCTCATTTAGAGAAACAATGCATATAACCAGGTCCCTTTGGGCCAAGAAAAAGTAGGTAGAGCACTGTAACAACCCTGAGGCTTCTCTAGGTTACACAGGAATATCAGCTGCCCCAACTTCCCTCCAGGACTTTCCCACAGACCCCAAGGCTATACAGAGTTCAGCTCAGCTGAACTGAAGACTAGGTCCCTGAGATTGTAATTTATTGCATTTTTTTCCTTTCTATTTTAGCATCTCCTCATATGATTCTACAGAAATATTCAGAGACCATATTGCTTTAGCTGTTGTTGTTCCATTAAAAAAAAGCTGACTATTTTTATTTTCTGGAAAGAAAATCCATCGTAGAGCAAGATGGACAATATTTGCATGCTCTAGGAGTGATACTACAGACATTCATTATGTAGAACAGGGACCAAATAGCCTATTTCAAAAAAAACAAGCTGCAGGAAGATACAGATGGTTTATATAGGAAGTGATTTTAAAGTCAGAGCTGCATTTAAAAAAAGAAGGGACAAAGGAAGAGCTAACACTGTTACAAACTAAAAATAAACAGATTATACCCTGGTTTAATAAAGCAAAATCCCAGATTTTAACAACAAAAATAATATTGTAATCTGGATATGCAATCAGAATCTCTTCTACTAGAGGAATCCCTTTGAGGCTTAAGGACTACAGGCACTGGACAGGTGGAAATTCTGAAATTGCAACCAAGATCCAGCCTTTCATCAAGTTTGCCTCCCAGAAATTCATCAACTTCTAGAACAACGATGGCCTATTCTCCCTTATGAGTAAGTTCTCTTTTTTTGATTAAACAGCAGGTTGAATACAAAGGCAGTTCTCCGTTACTGATGTATCACTGTATTTTGCAGCTGTTATATTTCAACAAATAGCTCATACCATTAATGATACCTGATCTTCTTGTGACTAAAGATATTTTGTGGTCTTTGCTAAATGTTCAATAAGCAAAATCATACATAAGGATATGTTTCTGTGTTTACACACTCCTTTATCACAGGAGTACTGTAAAAAATTATATATGCAACTCCACTCTAAAAGAAGAAACACTGATGTCATAACTTTTTATGTCTAATGATGTATTGTCATCACCAAAATGAAATGAGATGAAAAAAATCCACAAGAATCTCAGAAGAATACAAGCAGCATCATAAATACTTGCACGTATCCTCCCTTTGCCTCTGCCCTTTTTAGGTTCATGTCTAACAGCCACAAATCTTTTTTGTGGATTTACAATGCATTTTATAAGCTCTTCTACACCCTGCAAAGTCAGAGATTCAGGCAGTTTCAATCATTTCACATGTTTTCTTAAAAAAAAAAAATACACGGAGGCAAATTTTTTAATTTCCAAGCAGTTTTATAATACTATAAGCATAATGCACCAGCCCTTTTTTCTGAATAAGGAAGCTACGGGATTGCTTCATTGCCCTTCAGGTATCTATTTAAGAATAAGCAATTCTTCTTCTCACATTATTTAGAAGACAAGACTCAAGAAGATACCACCAGGAACAAGCATGGTTGAGTTCTCTGTATCTTCTAGAGTTCCTCCAAATGTCAGCTGGAATGATCCTTCAACATCCCTAGCAAGGACTCTGGTGACTTTTAATACAGCTGAGCTGTACGACCTATCTGCTTCATCCCCTTGATGTTACGATATTCACTGCCTTACGAGGCAGAGAGCTGGGAATAGAGCACCTCAAGTCAGAATTCATTCAGCGTGCTTTGAATCTGTCTCTTGAGCCTCAGCTCGTGCAACTGAAGGAGAACCAGTTTAAAAAAAAAAATCTATTAATGAAAACTAAAGGAAGCAAACCCTCAAGTACTCAGAGGACCTACAGAAAAGAACTGGCACCAAAAATTTCTCAGCAGTGAAGAAGTTCATTATAGAAGAACAGCAGGATTCATCTAACAATAGGTAATTAAACAGTGGCATAGAAGATATTTAATACTTCACTAACACTACTTATTACAGTGGTGTTTGAATTCTGGAGTCAAATATAAGAGTTCTCTGAGCCTGACAGAAATATGAATCTAATGCCTGCTTTTAAACCTCTTCTTTGAGCAATAAATGTATTAATTGTAGCAAGCAGGATCTATCTTTCCATTCATGCTGCACATACTGTCACACATGGATGGAAATAATTAGGGATTATCAGAAAGGTTTTGACTAAAATTTCTGTGAAGGCCTAAATATTTCAAAGATTTACCAATAAACACTTCATTACGAAAGGGTGGTTGGGGCTAGGTCTAACTATGAAACAGACGTTCTCATTGCACCGGCCCTAATATTGAAGTCTTTGACGTGCCTGGATGAATTCTCACCTACTCTCAGCAGATGGCAGGCAGAACAGAGGTGTACGTTTGCCCCTTCCCAAACCAGCTTTACCAGCCCAGCTGGATGTGTATGCACAGTCTTCTAATTGAAATACCAGGGTTTCAGTGCCAGAGATGACATCCCAGTATAGTTCTCATTTTGTGCAAACATAAAAATTAAGCCAAAATTTTCCCAATGTAGAAGAAAATGAAGTGTCAAAACCTCAAAAAACTTTTCCGAAACCAAGTTGGTGTTGTGTAGCCAGCTGCTATTGTAACATGTGTTATGAGGCAAATTATCTTTTTACTGAACCAGATAGGAAGAATGAAAAATCTATAGCTAATTTAAAATCCGCCTGGTACACACACCACCTAGAATATTTTGCAAATGCATAGTGACAGAACAATTCTCCTAAACAAGGGATTTGTTCAGTTACCCTCCAGATCATCACTGATATTCCTTTAACCATCCCTTAGTCTGTGAAAAGGAATTAGAAAGTTCATTAATTTTCTCTCAGAAAGTTTCTTTACCTACGTCCTGAGGGAAAAAGGATTTAAAAGCGACTTATATGGATGGACATGACATCTCCCAGCCTCAACACAGCTAGGGAACCTGTAGAAAAGTTAATATCCCTCCTCCTTTTTTTTTTTGGTTTTTTTGTGTTTATTTTTTTTTTTTAATATGAATAAACTCACAGTAAACCAATGACAACCTAGGATTCCACCTATGCTGTACATTATAGCTAGAGAATCAAGGAATGGAAATCTGACCTGTATTCGTGGTAATAAAGGATTCTTAGCTAAAGAAAGTTGTACTAGTTCGTAATACTTTCCTTCGGTCACACAGATCCACAGTTCATGCCACACTGAGCACAGCTCAGGAGCATGCACATAAGGATTGTGTAGGTTTTACTACCTTCATGCAATTCACAGATTTCTAATTCACTACAAGTCAGTTTATTCACTGCCTAATTAGTAAGGCCTCGATATTCCAAAGACAGAGGAAAGTATTAACCCTGCTTTAACCCCTTTAACTAAAAACTGCAAAGGAATACATCTT
Organism: Phaethon lepturus; assembly: GCF_000687285.1. NCBI lineage: Eukaryota > Metazoa > Chordata > Aves > Phaethontiformes > Phaethontidae > Phaethon > Phaethon lepturus. Next base: position 87,966 of record NW_010535548.1, read on the forward strand.
TTCACACAGGAGGTCAGAAGCAGCTCCACACATGCAAGTCTGTGCAACGGCCGTTCAAGCAGTCTGAGGACTTCCACTGGCTTTCCCTGTACCAAACCACCAGCCTTCCAAACAAACACATACAATTAGCAAGAAACAGCATCACAATAAAGGCTTGTGTTGGTCCACTACAACAGAAGCACAAGACTGCCAAATTAGAAGTGAAGCTCAAGAGTGTGAACAACCTTCTGGACTGAAACCGCAGCAACAATTTTTTTTTTCCCCAACAGCACTCCTTAAAATGTTATGGGGAGTGAAGGAGAATAAATCCAAATCCAGTATGCGTGGAATACTCTTTAGCACACACAGTAATTTGTCCATCATCCTAAGACTGATGGTGCTCTAATCTGAATGTATTCCGTTCAGTATTTAGGCACTGCTAAAGCACCAAACAAGGCTAGGAATCGTGTTTTGACAACTCTGAGAAACATTAGTATGTGGGCCTTGTAAAAGTGACTCACACAGAATAAGAAACCAGAGCAACACATTGTTACCACCAACTTGAATCTTCACATGCAAGCTTCCCGACTAAAGTTAAATTCAGGCAGGATCACAAATGATCACATCTATCATCTGTTATCATGTTAGTAATTTCTTTGCCTTCCCAAAGCATCTCTTTAAAATGAGGACTCATGTGACTGGTATTTTTCACCTGCCTTTTCTTAAAAAGAAGAGCTTCATTCTGCTCCCCAAAATCAGAGACTTCTATTCCTTCAGATCTCTGTCCATCATAGAAAAACTCCAGAAAAGCTTCTTTGAAATGCGAGTCAAAGGAAAGGGGTGTGTTTTTTTTCCTCAGTTGAAGATATTCAGGCTAACTGACAGGCATCTGCTACTTTTCCTTTTTCATTTGATATTTTTATTCTGTACTAAAAAAGCATGAAAAACTGTGGGCGTATGTATACTTTTATTGCTCCAGCACTACAGAAAACAAGAAGCAAAAAGTGGTACATAAAAATTGCAGCAAGGGAGAACAAAGACAGATGTAACTATTGAAAAACTGAATAGGCTTGAAGGATCTAGGTACTTGATGAGTGCATAGAAAAGGACAACCCCCCATCCCTGAAGTAGTAATGATTGCATTCAAGTAGTGAAGATGGGACAGGAAACAGACTAACTTGAGTAGTAAATCCAGCTTTTCACACTTAACACATTTGCTAAAAGATATCGTTCTTTTCTACATCTTACTTTTCATGTCTTTGGTCAGCACACTTTTCCTTGTAGAGTTCCCCGATTATTCGTTGTCAGAACATGAACATCGAAAGGATTAGAAAAGAGTTTATAACATCAGCCCTTACTCTTCTCAGTAGATACCCATAAGCCGACTTTCAAAAGTAATTTGATCTTCAACAGAGATGTTGCCTAGAGGTATTCTCCAAGGTTCTCAGTCAGTTTATAGTAGGTATAGACACCAGTTTTTCCAAGTAAACATGATTACTGACCTGCTTAAAACTGCATGACATTAAATGAATCCCAGACCCTGGACGATGCTTTGTGCAAAAAGTACAGTCATACAACACAAGATGACGAAACCATTTTACTACAAATTTATTGCCTCTACATTTTCATATGGTGGGAAGACCCTATTCCAGATAAAGATAAAACTTACAACACGGACATGTGACAAAAAAACCCCAAACACCAAAAAAACTCATCAAACACCACTTGAAAATAACCAGAGACACTTTAATGACCCGAAGTTTAAAGACCGTACCTCTAAAGTGAGTGGAACACCTAATTACACATACAGAAGGAGAGGCAATCACCTTTTCTTTTGGCAATCAAGGAAGAAAAAAAGGTCCAAAGAGATGCCATGGCCAGTTGAACTTGTTGACACTGAACCATGGCTCCAACTTAATGCAATCCATTTTTAAGCAATTCATTTAAAATCTTTGGTAGTGTATCTCCATTATGAGCATAAGAATTGCTGGTTTTAATTAATGAGGAATACCATCCTAAGTCAGTCTGAAAGTGAAATGAGAGTATTCAGATGGCCCACTGCCCCAGTTTCATAAAGCCATGACTTTTTAATGGGTAGACAAGCTTTTGGTGGCCACGTTCTTCTCAATATTGAAGGCGTATATTCCTTTTTTGCCATCAGGAAATACTGTACTTAATCTGAGAACATGACCATTAGCTACATCCCAATACAACCTCGAGCAAATTGCCAGAACTCCAAACATGGCCCCTAAATATGCACCAACTGCGTCTCCAGCACGTGCATTATGACCAGAGGGCTCCAGATACATAACGACAATTTGTCATGGATTTGAGGATATCCGTAGCCCACTCAGGGCAGGGGTTACAAGAGACTTGTAAAACATCATGGGAGCGTGCAAAGTAAATCCAGGGCACAGTAGACGTGTACACCTCTTGCCAGGAAATTTTGGACAGAACTCCAGTGACTGTGGTTACTTTTGTTGTTTTTACAGACAAGAATAAATAATCATTTTTGTAATAAATCAGAAGTGTACCTCTAAGCCCAGTAATAGTACTTGCTAATACGGATTCCCCCATCAAAGCACTTCAGAGCAATCTGAACTGCAGAGAGTAATAAATCTTCAACATCCTCTACGCAGCTAGACCAGCACTGCAGCCCAGCGGGAGAACCGCAGCCACATCTCTCACAGCACTGTGATGTTATGCACTACTCTCTCTGCGATGACATGCCCCCATTAAAAGAACAGGACTCACTGTGGATCTTAACGGGATGTTGTAGATCAGCTTATTTCCAATTCTTTCACCAAAAAGAAAGAAGCACGACCACAGGTCCTAGCTCTACTCTCCAACATGCTCATGCTCTGCTCTAACTCCTACGCTTTCCCTTCTGTTCTGCTATGTTTATTTTCATCATAGTTACAGAAATTTCATGCTGAGCAAGAAAGCTGATGATAGTTCCTTTTCTAAAAATCTTTTGATCTTCTCAAAATAACTGCATCTACTAGACCTGTGAACCAGACTAAAATATCCTTTCATTAGCATTCAAAAGGCAGGGAAGAAAAACGACACCATATGTAGAAGCACTGTATACTCCCTGGTGCAGAGTCCTTTCCAAGAAGTCTTTTTCTGGTGTTTTATCGCTCAGATCAACACAGGTACCCACTGTCCATTTTATTTTCTGAAAAGAGGCCAGTTTACTTGAAGCCACGATCAAATAAATCATATTTCCACCTTGTAAAAAAATTAAAGCAGTAAATTAACCTTCATATGAGAGAGACATCACAATGCAGAATCTTAGATTAACTTACCTTAAAGCAATCCATCAACTAAGACAGACACACTCCTCCATTTATTCTAGATAATTTGTTTTGTTGAAAGGAAGTTTTGTCATTGGCATCTGCAGAGAAAATCGTTTCTCCATGTGTGTCAGTCCTGGGACATGCCTAGGCATAAACATACCTCAGGCCCCCCAGGCAGAACCCCTGGTGACCCAGCTTTCTTTCAGAGGCTGTGCAGGCACGCGGTCAGTCTCAGACCCAAGCACACTGTCCCTCTCAGCAGTGCTGGCTAGCTAATCTTCACCAGAGCAGAGCTCGGGCACCCCTCACCCGAGAAACACTGCTGGCTCCTCTCACCGCCTCTGCCACTGACCCTCCATCAGGTTCCCGATTAGGTATTTTCTGATTTTTCAGTTTGGTTGTAAACTTTCCCAAAGCGGAAAAAAAAATTGCTTACTGTGCATTTGCATACCACCTAGCACAATCGGCACCCGGTGCTGGCAAGAACCTTCTACAGTGTCTCTTACAACAGGTTTGCAGAGTTATATTCAAGCAGAAAGAGCATTTTAGCTCAACAGAGCTGTTCTATAAATCTGGATTCCCATACCATCTTATTTTGCCATAATCTGTGTAACTGATTAGTTTGCATATAAAAATCACAGTTCATTGGCACAGGATTTCCATACCTGGCTCCTTGTCAGTACTTTGTGCAATATTAGGAACCTCTGTTTTGCCACTAGTATTCACTGCAGCAAGATGATGAATGACACTGAAGATGAGTTTATCTGATGTGATTTTTTACTTGTCTTCACCCATGTACTGTATACCTCACTGTTTCCTTTGTTGTCTTCAGTCTTTCTCAAAAGGAAAGCTATTATTAATTTTTTTTATTTATTACCATTTTCTACCTATCCACGAGCCTGATCCAGCATTCCTTTGAAAAAATTCCCATTGACTTCAAAAGACATGGGAACTGGCCCCTACGGAGGCTGAATGCTTTTGGCATATCTAATACTGCAGTAACACCACCTACTCCTTCCCTCTGTACTTTGTATTTCGTCTCTTTTAGGGCTTCAGTTTACCACGTCTGCCCATAAAACATTAACATTTACTGCTCTTACTTGCATATCAGAAACATCACAACCTCTGCCCATGCTGGCACATGTCACAACCATCGCCCACAAGGCAATCCTGCTTAAGACTTGGCTGCGCTCTAAGCTCAGCAATGGTACCTTTGGTACCCAAAAGTGGTCAAAGAACCAATTCATCTTGTCAATCCCTGAACTGGCAGGAAGGTCTCGCCATTTTGAGAGATGCAGCTTAATCCATGACTGATCTCAGCCCCTTTGTAAAAGTCAAAGATACATACTGTATTTCACCAGTATCTGTAGAACATGGTTTCTCTGAATGTGACAATGCAATGTGACAACTGATAACACGCATAAGCTATTTTCCCCTTGCAAGATGTAACGTAGCAATCTTTACCTTAGGACTTTTATTTCCCAATTCATTTGCAACTTCGCAAAACACGCCATTACAATTGAAAAAAAAAATTCCAGAAAGCATTCAGCTCACCCTCCCTCTCCATAAGCCCAGCCAAAGGGACCAGCTTTTTAATTATCTAGCAAGAGAGTCAGTAAAATGTCCTAACCTCCTTAACAGGATCCTCGGGCTCCAAACTCATTATCAGATTGCTTTTTATCTTTAAGAGTGAGCGATTTGAACTCCCTCCAGTGTTATAATCACCACAGCGATGACAGCTCCACAATGCAGCGAAGTTTTAGAACACTACAGACTTGGAGCCCACTGCTGCTACCACAAACGCCGCGATACGCAGCCACCGCCAGGCAGCCCCGCACTGGGAAGCTCCATCTGCTTGCTGGAACAATTCTTAAATAGTATTAACTGGCAGAGAGCGTTTCCTCTAACTCACGCTGCAGCAGTGCTAGGGGGTTGTAACACATCCCCAAGGGAACACAGCACACGCTTCGTAAGCCATCCTGCAACTGGCTCTTATTTGTTAGAGGCTCAACCCTCCAACGGGGTAAAGCAGGCTGAAAAAAGCAACAGAAAAAATGTATATTTTTTTAAATTATTGCTTGAAAAAAAAATGGAGAACACGTAAAAAAAAACCAACATTCTCCTTGGTCAAAAATAGTAAGCTAGAGACGACAGCTTCAGGCTCCAATGGTATCTTTAGGAAGAGAAAAGAATACTCCCACATGTTTCAGCCACACAACTTGAAAGGTGAGTGTGAAGCCGAATAAGATGAGTTTGGACCAGACTTTCTCAAGTGCTTAGCACCCGCCAGGTAAGATTCAGGCATTGATATAGCCTGGTTAGACTTTAGAAGTAGCTTCCAGGAGCCAAACAGTTTTTAAACCTGGCGGGTATACCTAGATGCCAGTGAAGGACCTGGCCTCTCTTGGAAATCTGTCCCTTACTAGATTCAATAACCACTCTCCTGAATGACAGTACAGGGAAATTCAATACAAATTATTTTTAAGATCTGAAAGGTTCTCTCCCAGTACAATAATTACTGTGTTTCCATTTCTGTTAATGACATCTAAGAACTGGAAACACAAGCAGCCGTGGAGGATTAAGTAATTACGGAGTATTAGATGCATTTGAAGAGCGAGGTCACAGAAAAAGACAGACGGAGAAGAGAGAGTGAGCATGCTGTGGGCTGCTCATCAGCCTGAAAGCTATAAAATATCCTCCCTTACTCACAGCTTGCTAGCTGTAAAGGACAAAGGCTCACAGTACAGCTCAGCCATTCTTTACTGTCCTCATTCTGGAGAGCTACAGCTTTTATGGGTAAGTGAAGCTCCTGTTAAATATAGATAGATATGATCTCTAATATGTGATTAATCTTCTCTCTCATATAGGAATTGCAAACATGTGATAGAAATAGAAAACTAATCTAAGATCATTTAAATATAGAAGTCTAATTCCATGATAAATGCAATATTATAGGTGACCTGGAATTCTTGTGTGTCCTATTTGAAACAACACTTAACACTTAAAGTCTCATGAAAATTAAGGTTTTTTTTAAAGAACGCTAGCAAATTATGAGAATGGCAATGAAAAATGAATTTAAAGCATTGAAAAACTATGAATTCTTATGAATTTAAGTATTTTGAAGGGAACTAAAATTCATTGTTTCCTGTCGACAGTACAACACACAAAGCAAAGCCGCTCACATATTCCTCTGCATACTTATTCCACTTTGTCGAGCGCTACCGAAAAGACGAACTGCATTTATGTGGTCCGGCCTTTGAATGTTTCTCTATGACTCAGTTCTTAGCCTACGTAAAGCTGGAGTGTAAGCCCTTAGCTATGATCCTCCTATGTGAAAGAAATGACATTCATACTGGATTTAACACACACCTTTAGGATTTTAATTTCCATTATTCACCGGATCATTCAAAGGTATCAGGTAACTGGATCAAAGGGTTCAGCCTTCCACCTTCATTCACATGATAGTAAGTTACTCTACAACTAGACCTCAGGACATCAGTGGAACTAATCTTAGTATTACTCAACATGCTTAAAGGTAAAATAACCTGTCTCTAAGTGGAGTATGACAACCGAGCAGCCATTTAGAGTAATTACTAATTTACTAGGAAGGCAAATTAAATAATTATCCAAGTGAAGTTAAACATCTCAGTAGTTTAGGGACACTGATAAAAAAGGCAGGTCAAAATTTAAAAGCACCTTAAACAGTCAGAGATGGACACAAAATGTACGTGGACTAAACCAGTATTACACAGGTGTCTTGGTATTGCTCCTGGTTAAACCAGCTCTATTTGTACAGAATTATTTCTGTAGGACTGACTTTCTATTGTGATTCAGGTGGAGATAACTGAACTTGGCTGATTGTTTCTTCTCCTGTTCACACGTTGTTTATGTGTACCTGTCCTACTTTCTGAATGTTCTCTTCAGACGGCTTATTCTTTTGAGATATTTGCTGATTGTGGCTCAAAGTTTTTATTTCCACTTGTTAGCACCCTTTACAGCATTCATTCGGTCACACAGCACCGTTTCTGCCCCAAGTACGAAACTTTGGACAGGAGAATGATAAATGACAAACAAACCTACACACTTCTAAGTACAGATTTGTCAAACATTGCCTTTTCAAAAGAAATATATCCATTCATGTAAAACCATGTAACAATTCAGGCAATTTTTAGATGTAAGCTGTGTTACCTTCCTTCCAACTCAAGGTATTAAAGCCAGCTTGGAGAATATTACAAATTCCTTGTCTGTGAGGTTCTCAGCATTCCCCAGCATCTTGCCATTTGCTTCAACAGCATTATACCCTTAATACATCAATACCATAGGGAAATCACACGGCTGCTGCTTTTAATTCAAGCTTTTTTTTTTTTTATAGATTTTTAAAGCATTGTGTCAGATGCACTTAAATAAATCAGAGGCAAAGCTTGTTGCTTTCCAGTACCTAATGGAAATTCAGCCACTCTTGTTCTGTAGAATTAGAATCTAGACTGATTTAGAAATCTTTAGAAATGATTTAGAAATTAGAATCTGCACCAAAGTCAATAAAGCTCTGCTGACCTGTACAGGCTGAAGAAGGGGAGATGGGGTCCCAAACAGCATGATTTTGAGCAAACTCCTCAAAGTATCTCAGGATCATTTCAGCTAGATGTTATTCGTGAAATAAAGCTCTTGCACTTGAGGAAAGATGGTTAAAGGCCCGTAAACAGTAGTACAGATAGGAATACTATCTGTGTTTCCATTTTTCCTTCTTTATTTCTAAACACTTGTTTGCATCACAAGGTCACCGACAATTTGAAAAATAACACCTTTTTTTGCTCTGTGACAATCCAAGTCACTCTTCATATCCATTCACCCAAAACTATTGTTCCTGTGCTTTGGGATCCCCCTACCCTCATTTTAAAAAAAGCTAAATTAAGTAAATAAAGTATAGTGCCACTTGGAAAGAGCTGAGTTATCTTTTCACTATTCTAATATCAAAATCCAATTTGGGGGGAGTTTTTTTCTAATGAAGAGCTGATTTAAAATAGAATCTATACCGAAAAAGTAGTTCATTCAGGACTCAGTCCAGCAAAAGTATAGTGGCAATATATTCCTATTTATAAACTGGTACGGGGACTTTGCTAGGGTCCTTTGTAGATTGGAGTGGAAAATTACTGTCCTGTTAAGGTTAAAAATATTTGGTTATAAAAGCTGCTCAGCTTTATTGTAAGACCTCTAGAAACTCCTTCGAAGACATCAATTCCAGGAAGAAAAAGTAAATACTTGTCCACTTAAGAGAAATTAGCCCATGTTACAAATTAGAGAATATTTTACTTCTAAGGCAGTAAGAAATACCAGAAATAAGTATTTGGAATCAGCACTGTTCAACCCATTTTTTTGAAACATCTAGCACCCCAAAACCCATGAAAAGCATTTTATCATTCTTTAACTTATCTGTGCAAGAAAAGTAGAATAGGAAGAAATCCAGCCACAAAGTACTTAAACCAAAACACACAAGCTCACCACAGCAAAAGAATCTTATGACTTGTTCACAGACACTTCCTTCTCCCCTTTTATTAAATATTCCCTTTCTTCCTTTCTCCAAATCCCCTCCCATACACTTTAATATACATTTTGATATTAAAAAAACTGACTTACATAATTTCTAATGATTGTAAGCGTTTCTTCCAGGCAAATGAAAGTGAGAGAACCTGCAAAGACTTTTGAACCTAATAGTTCTAGGTACTCCACAAAAAGTCTGCATAGCATTATGTAAACATAACTTCATGCATGAAAACCTTATTGCAATATTCAGCCCAGGAAAAAGACACCCAAGATAGAAGCTATTCATGTTATCCTGCATAGGCTGGAGCTATTGTAGACATGAACTGTCTAAGATGCTTTACAACTGAATGTGTGCTAACTGCTTTATTTATTTCATTAACACAACCAGCATTTTCTCAAGATCTCAATCTGCATAAGCGTGCTCCCTTTCAAACAGTATTGTTTGATATAATCACCCTCTTACATTGGCAGCAGAGAACAGCTACCAGGAGCTCCCAGAAGCAAGTCCTCTGCAGAAGTCAGGCTGCACTCCCCTGCTTCAGTGCCCAGGCAACGCCAACCCAGAGCTTTGCAGCAGAGCTCAGACCTACTCATACAGCACAGGTAACACTAGCTCCACACAGTTAAGTTAAAACAAACAAAAAACCAATACCCAAATCAAATTTTCAAAAATGTTAGAACACCTGTATCCATCTACATACCTTTAAAATCTGATCATTCTTCCTCCACAGGGAACAGGCACAAAAGTAACATTTTACAGGTATGGATAAAGTGATGTACCAATAAGCAGATTCTGCTGAGCAACTCAGGTTTTGGAGCAGAGCTTGCAAATGTAGGTCATACATTACAGCAACATGTTACTTGTATTAAGCATTGACAGATCTTGTAAGCCCATAATTTTTAAAACGTGTGTCAGACCTCAGAATGATCCTTTTTCAGGAATAAGGTATCTTATGCTGGATAAAAATAGCCACACACACACCCCTACTAACGAGGAAAAAATATTCCGAGGGCATCTATTACGCAATCAACTTCAAGGCTTTGTTCCAAGGATCTTCTTCACATCCCTATGAAGTTATAAAATGGGTCAAACACACATCAGTATTGACACTATAACACTGAACACTACAAAAGCTTCAGATAGTGCCCGCAGAAAAAATTGCCAGAGTTTACACAAGTTCCTACTACAGTACACTCAATTCTAGAAACCTCTGAGGTTAATCAGGAACTTCACGAACTGCACCACAGATCATGTGACACCCTTATCTTCCTCAACAGTGCAGAGACAAGATCCTTCTCTCTCAATGGCTTTTTCCAGATCTTGGGTCATACAAGCAATTAGCAAGGACAAGACAGGTGCAAAAAGAGTTGCAGACAAAATCTCTCCTTGCAAGAATTCCAGAAATACACTTTTTTTCGGCATCGTACCAGAAGAAGCCAAGGAGAAAGGGATGTCCTTTCAAGTTGACAACATAGCTTTGTACTATAACCTCCTAAATCTACATGATACATCTGCCTCAAATAGCGTTTGTCACACACGAGTGGAACAGGCAAATGCTGAAGTCTATGAGTTACCTTGCACAGACAACAATCATTAATTAAACCCTAGAATTCAGGAGTTTTAGTCTGGACTGTAGGACATTTGTGCTGTGCCTATTTAGGTGGAGTCCAGGCACAGAAGGCCAATAACTGCATTTGCCTCGTTACCCGTCATCTGTCCATGTAGCTTCCACACTACTGTGGTGCTACTGGGCTCCCTGGTGGGACCTCCTTCTTTTGCCAGCCATGTCACACAGCTAGGTTTCCCAGGGCAGCCAGGCCTAGTCTCTAGACTCTACCTGGTAATGCTCTCTTCACTGCAGATGTTCTGGCTTTAGCTGTGCTTGGCCATGCTCCAGCAACATCTATACACCAACCAAAACATCTACAGCCAACCAGATGGCTTTGCAACAAGTCCCTGTGGAAAACCATGTTACATGCACTGCCGTGGCCAGGGAAGAGACATCTCTGCTTCACTGCAGAGGTGGCAGACAGCTGGAGGTCAGGGATGGAATATTTTCCTAGCTATCCAGCCCACCATTCTGCAGTCTACCTCCAACACCTGTCAACATCTTTTCTTATGACAACACATGCTGGGGTCTGGACATCACCAGCTTTGTCACCGTCTACAGTCTCTAACATCCACCTATACACCCACCAGACTGTTTAGCAGGGGTAGTTGATGGCTGGGCTGATGCTTTGATATCAGCGTAAAGGCTTATTTTTTCACAGCTCTTCTTTTACTTGGCTGAAAAACCCCTTACAGCAGTTGTCAGCCAAAGGAAATTAGTGTTTTCTCTGCTATGGAGTCTAATTGGTTTTTCCTCTACTGACAGCTCTTCAAGCTACATTTAGGGAGCCAGCAAAACTAGACTGAATGCTATTTGGCTGAGACTATGGCCTACTTGCCATACACACAGTAATGACCAAAGGGAAGGGGCCCTTTAATTTACTTTCTGCTGCAAAAACTACAGAATGTGAGCAAATAGCAAGCCCATCGTATAAAATACACCCTACTTAAGATGTATATTAACTGTGCGATCAAAGGCACCTTTAGAGACCAACACCACTCATAACAAATGCAGAAAACTAGATCTCCAGTGAGCAAGACAGAGGGATTTAATTCATTTCCTTAAGTGAAGTCTGTTAATTTATACCCAGCTGTCGTGATTTGTCCGATTACTCATCTGCTCACACCATTATAGTCAGCATGTAGCTTTGCCAGCTCTGACAATGTTTCACAATACTTTGTGAAATCAGCACCTCCTGGAACTAAACAGCTGTGGAAAAAGCTAAACTTTTATTTAAACCAGCAAGGTTCTTGACCTCTTTTTTACAAAGAAAAACATGAAAATATGACCCAAACACAAATTGTTCATGCAGAAAGAAATAAATCGTTAGGTGCAGTACTCATTACTTTTGAGCATAGTACATCTGTTGCTGTTCCTGCAAGTGACTTCTAAACCTGAAAGCTGGTGTTCCTCTTACCTTGTGTAAGGAATCAGAGCATCTGGGAATTCAGGCTCAGCGTTAGCCTGTGAATCTGGCGTATGCCAAACAGACCTATTCCATTAGCACCGTCTCAGTTAAATTATCAGGCATGTAAAAAAGCGCATACATACACACAAGTTTAAAATAAAATTTTGATTCCTTTAAACTAAAGTGAATTTTGTTCCTATTCTCTATCCTTCAAAAAAAGAATAAGTTTAGCAGAACACAATCAAGCAGCTTTTCATGCTATGGGTCATCTCTTCAGCACATATGTTCTCCCTGACTGCACTCAGACAGCTTTCTTCCAACTTTTCTCACTGACCTGTTTTAGGTTATCCTAGGATAATCATATTTTTCCTCTTACCTGTTTTCAGTCGGGGTTCTGCAGCTATTTTTCCTGTTGAATCCACAGGGCACAGCATCAGCCACAGGCTAGGAGGATCTGCTTTCTACCTCTACCTTTCCCCACACACACACTCCTTCCTGTAATCCATCCTTGGCAGAATCCAATTATCCAAGAATAAATTTGCCAAACATAGGAGTTGTTTCACCCACACACAATCAATCTCCATTTCACCACGAATTGCCATTTTCTCACCAGTGACAATGTATCAATTTGCATTACCCCAAGGAATAACAGTATCACTTTTTACCAGGGCCTCTTCCTCCCAGCCTGAACTTCTCTACTAGTTTTCTGCAACATCATCTTCTGATCATGTGAAGCACAGCTGAGTCTCCTCCTGTCAACAAAGAAAAAAAACCTTTGCTCACGCACTTACAGCTTTGTACCTCAGCCATTGCTCTGTGAAACTCCAAGCTCCAACCCTGTAACACCCAGCAACATTTCTATACCTCCTCTAACTGCTTACATTTTCAAGTTCTTCACTCGCTTATGTTTTTCTCAATTTAAAACTATGCACAGCTTCTCAAAGGATAAACGTTATCAATTAAAACCCATTCCTGCACCAGCACACTCTCTTCTTTTTACATCTGTCAGCCACATAATGAAGTTGTATTTCACCAGTGGGGCAGTCGCGTTGTTACCAAAACTCTCGCTCAAAAGCGAACACCTCTGTCCACCCATCTGTTCTGATACCCGCTCTGAATGTGCCTGGAAACGCGCCTGGCACGAAAGGCCAAAGGAGAACTGAGCTTTCTGGACAAGCTGCAGGCCAAACAGCAGATGAATGGTAGGAGACCCTGCCGAAGTAAAGGTTGAGTGGTGGTGATCAGCAGATGACAGATTAAGAAACAGCCCAAGGCCAGCTGATGCACATATTGTAGACATACCAACACCACAGTAAACTCCCTCTAATACTTTCTGCACCCCATCCCCTTGCCATGCTCTTCTGTCTAATGGTTGGAGTTCTGGCATTAAAAATTCAAGACTCTGTATCCAGCCATGGTAACCAGATGCTGACCCTTTGTGGTCTATTTTCTTTTTCTACTTTACTGCTAGGTGGTTCCTATTATTCTTTACCTCATTTTTTGACCAAGGTACCAAAAAACATTAATGCCACACATGGCACCACATCAGAGGAAGAGTATTTGTGGCTGTCTTGACTGATCTATGACAATTAAGAGAATTTTAGAAATGGATTATAGAAAAGTTTTCTTAAATCCTTGCAATTAATATAGAACATTAATGTAAGTACTAGCCAGTCAGCCTTGAATTCCTGTTTCCATCATCCTTTCAACCTGCAGCTCAGGCTAAACAGTAAAAATCTTCTTAAAAACCTGCTGCATATTCTCATGTTCTGTGAATAGTAAAATGTTCAAAGGTGCATCCCACAGGATCACAGGCACTGAACAGTGCTCTAAAGGGTTCAGGATGTGTCAATGCAGTCCAGAAAGGCTCCAAAAGCAATGGGCAAAGGCTAGTTTTTGTGGACAAGACAGTGGGCTTTCCTCTATTTTCCAGTTCTTGGCAACAGGTATTTTTAAAGCATGCTTAACACACGTTATATATTTGGCCGTTAGACTATTGGTAAACTGTCAGTGTTAGACCAGGAGGGAAAGAACATTGGGGAAAATATGGCCCTTTTGACATTCTGAGAGTCGGAAGGAGAGATTTCAATTCCCAGATAATGACATGGCTCCAGCCTTCTAGGACAACCCGTACTAACCATTCATTCCTACTCCTTTCCTCCTTGAAAAGGATTGCTGAGGGATGCAAGGCCAAGAGAGATACAAAGGCTATATATGCCCACATGATCTTCAGCTACAGGACTGCCCGGGCTGAATTAATTCAGACTAGTGTTAAGTGCCATTCCAAACAGCTTAGGTTTCAACCCCATGCTGCCATGCACACTGGATCAAGCCTTAAGCTCAGTTCAACTTAACTCAGCCAAGGACATTCCAGTGGACATCCACCAAGAGAAGTGCAAATTAAAAATGTTGTCTCAAGCTTTCAAAAAGGTTTCAAAGTACTTCTCCCCCTTCTCTAATTTTGATAAAGCAAATTTGTCCACAAAGAATAATTCATTTTTTTGTCCACAGACATTTTCTGTCAAGTAACTTCTACGCAGAAAAAGTTAAAAAAATTCAAAGGCATCTTTAAAATTTACTTTTTATTGTGAATTCTTTACACCTACAGAATAGACATGAGTAATCTAAAACATTTTATAGAGAAACAAGAGTAAAAAAAGTCAGGTGAGGAGTTGTTTGTAATTATATCCCTGTCATCCTTAGGATATTGGTTTTAAATTCTCTCCTCAGCTCCTTTTTAATCTAATGATTTTTCTCCTACATCTCATCACCCTTGACTGCAGTGACAAAGACACAAAACATATCTTTTAACATGGCCGTAAGTGGCTTTTCATGGAGACATAGATAATAGCTTATCTGATTTATAGGACAATTTTCTTGCCATGTGTTTGAAAGTCTGAAGAGATGGAGGATCTGTTCCTCAAATACTTTACTTCAAGCACCAAGATAAGAGAGTTCTACTGGAAAGAATGTAAGTCAGCCCAGTCCGAGACAGTTGCATGCCTTTCTAGAGATGGAATATAATTCAACACCGGAGGAATTCCTCAGATTGAAGCACACCTTTCTCCTCCCTTCCCTGGTAGGGCCACCGAAGTCAAAAGAAGGAGCTTTTGCTTCCCTTGGCTACAGCAAAACTGCTATAATCATATAGCTGCACCATTCACAGTCAG